>NC_052343.1:21491154-21603654 GCF_016432855.1 Salvelinus namaycush
TAACTTGATGGTATGATCAGGGTAGAACACTGCTGTAATGCCTGATTCAGATAAGAAACTGATCCTAGGGCTGAGCCTAAGTGCAACTCCTACCAGGAGCGGCGTTTCACGATGCTTGTAGTGTCTAGTATGTGGTTGCTATGGAGAGCTCACCTGGCCAATCCCTAGCCAGTTGGCTAGGTCTCGTGCGTTGGCCAGGGCCGTGGACAGGCCCACCACGCGGACAGTCTTGTTGGTGTGGGAGGAGATGAAGTTGGTCCTGGACACTATGACCTCCAGCACAGGACCTCTGTCCTCCCCTGGGAAACAGGCACAGTGGTATGGTCCAGTGTGAGACACAGTGGTACGATCCAGTGTGAGAAAGTTTGACAAAACATTTCACTATGGAGAGTAGTATTATTATTAACTCTTTAGAATTCTATAAGAATGTTGTTTGTATGATGGTTAAAGTTAAGGCTCTATAGAACGTTGTTAATATGAGGGTTTATGAGGGTTAAAGTTAAGGCTCTATAGAACGTTGTTAATATGAGGGTTTATGAGGGTTAAAGTTAAGGCTCTATAGAACGTTCTGTTAATATGAGGGTTTATGAGGGTTAAAGTTAAGGCTCTATAGAACGTTGTTAATATGAGGGTTTATGAGGGTTAAAGTTAAGGCTCTATAGAACGTTGTTAATATGAGGGTTTATGAGGGTTAAAGTTAAGGCTCTATAGAACGTTCTGTTAATATGAGGGTTTATGAGGGTTAAAGTTAAGGCTCTATAGAACGTTGTTAATATGAGGGTTTATGAGGGTTAAAGTTAAGGCTCTATAGAACGTTCTGTTAATATGAGGGTTTATGAGGGTTAAAGTTAAGGCTCTATAGAACGTTCTGTTAATATGAGGGTTTATGAGGGTTAAAGTTAAGGCTCTATAGAACGTTCTGTTAATATGAGGGTTTATGAGGGTTAAAGTTAAGGCTCTATAGAACGTTCTGTTAATATGAGGGTTTATGATGGTTAAAGTTAAGGCTCTATAGAACGTTCTGTTAATATGAGGGTTTATGAGGGTTAAAGTTAAGGCTCTATAGAACGTTCTGTTAATATGAGGGTTTATGAGGGTTAAAGTTAAGGCTCTATAGAACGTTCTGTTAATATGAGGGTTTATGATGGTTAAAGTTAAGGCTCTATAGAACGTTCTGTTAATATGAGGGTTTATGAGGGTTAAAGTTAAGGCTCTATAGAACGTTCTGTTAATATGAGGGTTTATGATGGTTAAAGTTAAGGCTCTATAGAACGTTCTGTTAATATGAGGGTTTATGAGGGTTAAAGTTAAGGCTCTATAGAACGTTCTGTTAATATGAGGGTTTATGAGGGTTAAAGTTAAGGCTCTATAGAACGTTCTGTTAATATGAGGGTTTATGAGGGTTAAAGTTAAGGCTCTATAGAACGTTCTGTTAATATGAGGGTTTATGAGGGTTAAAGTTAAGGCTCTATAGAACGTTCTGTTAATATGAGGGTTTATGATGGTTAAAGTTAAGGCTCTATAGAACGTTCTGTTAATATGAGGGTTTATGAGGGTTAAAGTTAAGGCTCTATAGAACGTTCTGTTAATATGAGGGTTTATGAGGGTTAAAGTTAAGGCTCTAAAGAACGTTCTGTTTGTATGAGGGTTTATGAGGGTAAAAGTTTAGGCTCTATATAATGTTCTGTTTGCTGCGGTTCTGCCTTTAGCGACTCACGCCGTCCCACTTCTCCGGCGTGGTCACGATCAGGTCGGCCGCGGCGATGGCCCGCATGTCTGGAGTCACATCACCTGTCAGCTCCACGACCCTAGGGACGAGGAGAGAGGGGAGGAGGGAGAGGGAGGGGAGAGAGAAAGAAAGAAAGAGACAATAGATGGATGGATGGATATACCACAGCTGATGGTCATTGAGAGATGTGAATGCAACAGAAATGCCATGGTTATAACCAAGTCTCACTCACTTCTTCCCCAGCTTTTCCTCTATCCTGATCTTCCAGTCCTCAAACCTCTCCCTGACCAGAGCTTTCAGAGGGGCACCACCTGAGAACACCACCTGAGAACACACACAGAGCAAGGATATAAACAGAGAGAAATGTATAGCGATATAGAAAGAGAAAAAGAGAGATAGAGTGAAGGGGGGGCAGACAGACCTTGGAGGTAGGGTATTGGATGAAGACTCGGAACATGGCCAACTCGGCAGTGATGGTTTTACCGGAGCCCGTTGGCGCCCCCAGCAGGATGTTGGTGTCGGTGTGGTAGAGAGTGTGGAAGATCTGTGTCTGGATGGGATTGAAGTGGGTGAACTTGTACAGACTCTCGTACTCCGGGTTCCCCAGGGCGGTGATGGGCAACGGCTGCAGGTCCAGCAGCTCTGAGAATCCACAGGGCAACGTTGAGACAACGTATGGGTACATTTGTCAAGGAAAAAAGACAAAGAAAGGTGTATGTGTGAAGTATGAAGAGTTGTTTCATCTGTACACCTCTGAGGGTTGGTCTGTCTGTGCGTGTGAGTCTGTTGTACAGTACCAGTATGTGGGGGATGTCTCTCAGGCAGGATGAGGTGTTGGAAGTGGATGATGCAGACAGCCTCTGAGCCCAGCCAGCGGTCTGACACAGCTCTGATATAGTACACAGCTCTGACACAGCTCTGATATAGTAAAACACACACAAGGTAAGAAAGACTAGGCTCAACCATATCCACTGGTACAGGGTCAGAGTTATTCCATAACCATAATGGTTAAGGTTAGGATTAGGGGTCAGGTAATCTGATACTAGATCTGTAGTTAGGGGCAACTTCTGCCCCAAGGGAACACAGGAGTGGCTCTCAGACACATTCTGGAAGTTAATGGTACCTAGAAACCCACCTGTTTCTTCTGTAGGAGCAGGTACTCTGAATGGTAGATGTGATTGTTGATGGGGTCCTCCACCCACAGCCACCAGGGCTCACCCACTGAACCATGACACTAAGAGAGGAGAGAGGAGAGGCAGAGGAGAGAGGAGAGGCAGAGGAGAGAGGAGAGGCAGAGGAGAGAGGAGAGGCAGAGGAGAGAGGAGAGGAAGGCAGAAGCATGAAGAATCAGTGGCATTAGAAGGTCAGAGCACTCCCAGGTTGTTTAACGAGATTGTAGCAATTCAAATCAAAGCAATGTAATTGTGTATTTGTTAGTAGTGTGTTGTGGTGCATGTGTATGTGTGTAAAACCTTCAGGAATGGGTTTTGGGGTGACTCCAAACAGAAACATCAGCCCTATCCTCTCCTCTCTCCCCAGTAGGAGGTGCACTGTACTGTGCATCTCTCTACATTTCTCTGCTCGGCACTGACCCCCTGTAGAACACTGTACGCTAATTACTTTACACTGCTGTGGAAACAACTAATGGCTGGCTAACAGACCACAGGTCCAGGAGACTGGTTTATGACACATGGAGAGAGGAGACAGTCCAGTTTCCACAGACAAACACACTAAAACAACAGCTATAATGTCATCTCCTGGCCTGGTCCCTAGCCCTCTTCTGTAAATGTCTAAAGATATCAGGGACACTACTCTTGATTAGGGCTAGGAGTTATTCCCAACCATGTGACCTGAACCAGGAACAATTCTGGGTCCTACTCATGATAAATGCACAACATTAGGATGACCCCAAAATAGAAAAACACTAAAGGGAGTGGGGAACCACAAATTAATATTAGAGAGAAGGAGATATCATGTGTCTCTACATGTGTCGTGGCTAGCTTACATATGCAGCAGGGATCACTGGCTAAGCTGGGGGTGTTCCATTACAACTCTCCCATGAGCAGAGCATGCATCGCTAATCACACAAACATTCATCTTCATACACAGCCTGGCTACAACGGGCCTCCTTTTCCACCCTGACTCCCTTACAAACTACAGGAGTCATCTGCCTCAATGATATTCTCCAATCTCCATAGAGATCCTGTAGCCTAACTCACATGTAGTATTAAAGCCGCAGGATAATAGGTGATAGGTGAATAGGTGATGCACCTAAACACTGATCTAGAATCAGCCATCTCCCCTTTAGAAATACCTTAATTTTAACCATCAAAAGACAAAAGAAAAAAAGTCTGTGATGAGAGGGAAACACAGTGATGGGAATCAGACGCTGCAGGGTTGTTTCAGCAGCTGGCTGCTCCACCTCGTTTATTTTCAGAAGCTACAGAGGTAGAACAGCAGCCAGATTCCCACTTTTCACTCATTACTCTACCACTGGCTGGAGGAGGAGAGGAGCAGGGCCACTGGGGGAGAGGATAGCTCCATACTGACAGACCACTGACACTTCACACTAACACATTTCTACTGTTAACAGCATTTAGACACACTTAAAGAGTGCTCTGATAATGCCTACTGTTTGTGTACTGTGTGTGTGTGTGTGTGTGTGTGAGGGAGCGAGAGAGACATCGAGGTGATCCTAGGTGAGGTCGACATGGTTACCTGGTCGTGCCACTGGAAGTCGGGGGTGATCTGGAGGCGGACCCTGAGCACGGTGCGTGTGATTGGTTGGATGGTGGCCTCCATCAGTATGGAAGGGATCTGGTGGATACACTGCTTCACCTTCAACCCGATGTTCACGTGGTGGAGCATGTGACCTGGGACACACAGAGAGAGAAGGGGAAGTGGTGTTACTACAGCACGCTGCACGAGCGCGCGCACACACACACACACACACACACACACACACACACACACACACACACACACACACACACACACACACACACACACACACACACACACACACACACACACACAGAGCTCTACAGAACACAATAGAATTCATGTCTAATTTGGTAGTACACCACACCTGGCCCAGTATTGTCTCACCTATCTCGTCCTTCTGCATATCTTTCAGTTTGTCCACAGTGAGTTTCTTCTCCTCCAGACGGGCCAGCACGTTGTGAGGCAGGATGGAGAACTGTCTCAGGGGGTGAGCGAAGCCCCACAGACGCTTGTCTATCACTTTACACAGGTTGAGCAGGCGGTAGGTCATGGCAGGCCAGCGCTTTCTCAGAGCAATCTCAAACAGAGCCCTGACGATACGAGCTGCGTTCTACACAGGGACGAAATACACACACACAGTTACAATTTGAGTGGCATTCTATAGTAGAAAAACAAGGACAGACAGATAGTCACAAGTAGTGTATTACAGCAGGTGTAAAAAGACAGACAGGCTACTGCCAGACTTAGAGCAGTGTTCTACAATGGGTACAGCAGGACAGAGAGAGTCATGCAGAGACTGAAATAATCCAACAAGATGTAGGACGATTAATCATGTCTGATTGAGAGCCGCAGGACTGGTATGATCAGGCTCTGTTCTGAAACATGGGTCAGGCCTGGCTGTGCGATGATGGATTGCTTATGTCTGTCCTGACAGATGGGTCAGGTGGTTGGCGCTGCTCGCTGATAAACTGGTCAGATCTGACGTGGCTGGGCTCTGATTGATTTGGGCAGGTGTTAATGATATGATGGATTGGTAGAGTCTGGCCGTGCTGGGATTGATTTGTTGGGCCTGGCTCTGTTGTGATGGATAAGTTGAGGAGAGGCTGCTATCTGTGATAGATTGGTCAGATCTGCGTGGAGTGGAAGGATGGACAGAGACAGGCAGGCAGACAGACAGAGACAGGTATATAGACAGGCAGAGACACAGAAACACCAGCTGGGCCAGATGTTGGTCTGCTGCTGGTTAAAAGGCCACTAGGGCAACCACACTCCTACATCAAACCCTCTGGAGAGAAAACCCTACTCACACCCTTACTGAGCCTACACTCATACTCCAAATAACAACCAACAGCCAAAACACATCAGGCCTCAGAGTCTGAGTCACAGCACCAGCATAGTTCCAACCAGGGAGATTATTGAGATTGACTAACTTCATGATTAAGCTGCCTTCCTTCTCCAGTTATTTTGTGTGCATGTGTCTTTAAGAGCATGCAGGTGAACTGTGGTCTAAGTTCTCTCAGCGCTCATGTACAATAATCTACTCTCTCAGGAGAACTCCTGGTGTCCTGCGGTCAAGTGCACCGGCCTGCAGAACTGCTCTATCTATCATCCAGTTGCTAAAGCCATTGAGGAGTGTGTGGGTATGCATGAGAGACAGGGAGTTAGCCCCTGTCAGTGTGTGTGTGTGTGTGTGTGTGTGTGTGTGTGTGTGTGTGTGTGTGTGTGTGTGTGTGTGTGTGTGTGTGTGTGTGTGTGTGTGTGTGTGTGTGTGTGTGTGTGTGTGTGTGTGTGTGTGAGAGAGAGAGAGAGATGGTGAGTCTGCGTGTTTGTGAGTGTGCGCACATATATGTATGTATGCAACTTTATCTCTGTGCTTGTGTGTGTGTGTCTCTGTTGGTGTGTAGTGGCAGTATCATGCGGTAGCAGGACCTGTCAGTCCTCAGTCTGGATTAACCATCAGATCCCTTCTATTCCACTATGGCTGCCTGCCTCCCGGCCACAGCCATCCAAACCGGCTGAACATCTGAAATCGGGCGAAATAGGAGCAAAGAGGGAATTTGCTGTGAACAATTCCAAATATTCAGCCACATGGAATCAGTTACCGCGGAAACCATGGATAGATGGGTTCAGCAGAGGATGGGAAGAGGGGATGGGAAGAGGGGATGGGAAGAGGGGATGGGAAGAGGGGATGGGAAGAGGGGATGGGAAGAGGGGATGGGAAGAGGGGATGGGATGAGGGGATGGGAAGAGGGGATGGGATGCGGGGAGAAAAAAACTCCAAATGCAAAAAAGATTCCAGGCTATCTGTCATTGTGAAATATGCACGAGCCAAACATATTACATTCCATCAGATATATCAAACCATTTGATTTTCATAAAGAGCATAATGCCGAAATGCCGGCATGGCAGATTAACTGTGACAGTTCATGAAAGCCTCATGATCCCTCTGAAACAATGGAGATTCTGGTACAAACAGGAAACCCGTTAATGGATGTGTACTATATGATTAGTTAAGACACCATTTCTAAACCCCTATCAGTACAACAGTCTGCTCTAGGACGTGGACGGCATGTGCTGCTGGCTGAGGGAAGGGGAAGTCTTGGCAGGGGCTGCGGCCTAGCAGGGGACACAGGGGTAGAGCTGAACCCCTCAGAGGGGCTAGGCTAGCTCAGTTTGGAGGTGAAGCAGAGTATGTACACAAGTTGAAGTTTCTTCAGGTATGGTTCAGTTTGTATGAGTGTGTGTGTGTATGTGAGAAACAGATGGAGAGAGAGCATATGTGTGTGTAATGTGTGTGGTGCTGTGCCTGTAGCCTACCGGTGCTACGTAGGACAGGTCTGAGATGAGGGAGAAGCTGTCCACCTCTCCCCGGCCGATGTAGGTCTGCAGTAGGATGTTGATCTTGCCGTATCTGTTCTCCACTCCGCCTGCAGCAGGCAGCTCACAGTAGTTACAAACCATCTGCTCTAGTTCCTCCATCTCCTTAACACGCACCTGGAAAACACACACACACACACACACACACACACACACACACACACACACACACACACACACACACACACACACACACACACACACACACACACACACACACACACACACACACACACACACAGTCAGGAGTCTTTCCACCTGGGTACGCAAACTATATCAAGACGTTGCTATACTGTTGAGCAGGTGTCCTGCAGCAGTCTATAATGTGTGATGAGTGACCTCTCAGTGTGACCTGTGACCTCTCACCTTGACCTGTTCAAACTCCTCGGCCTTGGAGACGATGCTGAGGATGTCAGCCTCTGTCTTCTGGGAGTTGAACAGCTCGTTGAACGTCTGCATGGAGAAGGAGGTGGACTAACACAAACATGACATAAGGAACAGCTGTTATCTAGTTGTATATTGCATGTTACTGTACCACCATTCATGATGAGTTTTTTTGTAGATAATACCATGCCATATTACACCTACACAGAAGGGTATATATACCTGGTTACAATAATATAATACATTGGAACATTAGGAACACCTTACTAATATTGAGTTGCATCCCCTTTTGCTCCCAGAAAAGTATCAATTTGTCGGGGCATGGATTCTACAAGATGTCGAAAGCTTTCCACAGGGATGCTGGCCCATGTTAATTGAAATACATTCCAGGTATTTCATTGAAGCTGGTTGAGAGAATGCCAAGAGTGTGCAAACCTGTCATCAAGGCAAAGAGTGGCTACTTTGAAGAACCTAAAATCTAAAATATATTTTGATTTGTTGAACACTTTTGTGGTTACTACATGATTCCATATGTGTTATTTCATAGTTTTGATGTCTTCACTATTATTCTACAATGTAGAAAATAGTAAAAATAAAGAAAAACCATTGAATGAGTAGGTGTGTCCAAACTTTTGACTGGTACTGTATGTCATGGAAAGAGCAGGTGTTCTTAATGTTTTTTTTCACTCAGTGTACAATATAACATAGCATATAACATAATATCATGTTATGGAACTCTGGTGTACCTCCATGGTGTTGTATTTGATGTAGAAGTGACTGGCGGTTCTGCCCAGGTCAGTGGAGGCAAAGTATCCTGTCCTCTCCTCGAAGCGGATCATCCTGGCCTTGTCCAGCTTCCTGGCTGCCATCACCACCAGTTCCTTACAGTACAGCTCCAGACCTGGTCCATCTAACACAGAGACAGAACAGTTTAACCCTGCCATCACCACCAGTTCCTTACAGTACAGCTCCAGACCTGGTCCATCTAACACAGAGAGCTAGACAATAAGAGAAGAGAGTGCACAGTATGTGTGTACACGTGAGTGTGTACACGTGTGTGTGTATGCGTGTGTTTGTGTGCACATGCATGTGTGTGTGCCTTGTGGTTGATCCCGTAGGCCAGAGGGTTGGCTCTCATTCGGATGTACAGGTAGGTGTAACTCAGCCACCTCACTGCTTCCTCCACATTAGTCACAGTCCCTAGTGATACCTGCAGAGAGAGGGAGAAAGAGAGAGAGATCAATATCATCACATTCACCTTCAGTCATTTCAGCCCCCTTACAGCACCTGGTGGAGATTCCATACTCAGCATTGATTCCTTCTCAATAAGACCTCATTGAATCTTTGAGGTGGGTGCCATCTAGTGGTGACTTACTGTACTGTGTTAATTTCGTGAAAAGGGTATTGGATGGAGATGAGAAGAGAACATGATTGAAGGGGGCCAGAGTGGCATCTGCTGTCAAACACAGATCGCCGTGAAATATCTTTCCAATAAAGACAAATATTGTTTACTTTTGTTTTGGTCCACCAGCTTCAAACAGCTGCAAAAACAATATTTTTTGTTATTGAAAATACATTTCACAGCGATTTAGATGGTACAATGATTCCTGACACTATTCAGTGCTTGTTTTCTCACATAAACTGAAATTGGGTGAACAGTGTAGAATTTTAGCAACCAGGAAATGACAGAGCGATCTCCACTAGATAAAACAGCCACTAAGTCAGAACAGCTTTCTCAGTTTGATAACAGATGCCCCTTCGGCGGGAGAAATCAATCGGCCAATATCACAGCCAATCACAACACTGGCTGGTTAATAATAATGTGAAACACTAATGTTCCACTATAAGCCCCAGATATATTATGGACATTTATGAAATTACAATCCAAAAATAAAATTAAAAGTCAATTATTTTTAACATATTGGACCATGCATATAGCCTATGCATGTTCCATATTATCAGGTATGCTATTAGCAATAAGCATTATCATCTGTAGCCCAACTGATGCAGCATAGTGGCTAGAAATAAATATGTTGAAGCATGGGATTGCCTATCTGCATTTACCCTATTGGGCTGATCATTCATAATGATGAATTTTACCTACCTGTTACCTGTTAGGGTAACTTGGGGTAAAACACTAACCGGGGTAACACACCACCTGCCTGTACTTCTCACAGAAACCCCTTTCCCTGATTGCCACTACTCTTGAACAACTAAGAGTTACAACTGCCTCATGGCCATTTTTTAAATCACTCCCCAAAATATTTAGAGTTAGAGTGGCGTTTTAACCCAAGTTACCCTATAATTGCCCTGTGTTACATTGAGCCCACTCTCCCCTATGCACTCACAGTGAGAATGACTGCTGAGTTTAGCCATGCTGCTGCTGCTGCAGTTTATATTTAGGAGTTATAAAGAAATAAAGTAGGAGTTATAAAGAAATAAAGTAGGAGTTATAAAGAAATAAAGTAGGAGTTATAAAGAAATAAAGTAGGAGTTATAAAGAAATAAAGTAGGAGTTATAAAGAAATAAAGTAGGAGTGGAAACGTCTGTTTTTCCCACGATGACATTATTAATTGTTGTGCATTGACTGCTTGTCAGAATGCATGTTCCCCTCCCTATGGCTCTCGCAACTTCAATGTGCCTTGAGAGGAATATTTACCTTGGATAGAACGCACAACAACAAGGCGACTACGTAAATACAAAAACAATTTTACTATGGGGTTGTTTTCAGAGGAAAAGTACATTTGGACTGTTCTAGCATCTGCAATGTTTCATTTTTCTTTTGTGTAGCAGCAATGATTTTGGCGTGGTGCAGCGCCACAGCTAAATGACTGCAGTGGAAACACTGGTATGATTGTTAAAGGAGAGGTCCTGAAGATGTGTGATCGGTTGGTAAGAGCTATATTATTGACGGTGGCGTGTGTGTCCCTACCTCAGCTTTGAGGTTGTCAGCTATGGTCTCTAGGAACTGGCTCTCTATGGGGTTCTGCTGCGTGAGCATGTGCCGTGATGATGGTGCCCTCGCCATACTTGTCGAACTGGGGCCGCCCGACACGCCCGAAGATCTGCATCACGTCCAGGATGCCCAGGTCCACCAGGGTACCACGCTTAGCATCGTAGATTTGGGTGCCCTGTTGTTACCACGGGAACAAGAGAGGCCGGATATGAGTGGCTTTGGAGAGATAATACAGTCCTTATGGGCAAACGTCTGCATGTTTTAGTACAGACACCTACACGGACTTACCGTCTTCTAAGAGTGAACGGCACATGATACAGAGTTACAAGTTCATACCTCAATCAGACGGAAAAACTCCCTCACACATACAAACTAACAAACTACCACAAGCACATGCACCCAATGAAAGTAAGCATTTTGTTGAACAGTGTATACCATGTGTATCCTGTTCATATGACTAACAGAACTTGAAACGCGCGCACACAAAACAACCTTGATGACAGCGTGTGCAGGCAGGTTGACTACCCAGGCCAGTGTGGCAGTACAGCACAGAACCTTGAGGTAACCCCTGGAGAACATGCTCTCCATCAGGCTCCGGTCAGCACGCAGCATCCCAGCGTGGTGGATCCCAAAACCATCTGGGAACATCTGCTTCATCTGCTTGTTCCTGGAACGCTGGATCTGGGGGAGAGAAGGAGAGGGAACAGTCAGAGGTGGGAGGGAAGGATTGAGAGAACACAATCAGGAGAGAAGGAAAGAGAGAACCAATCAGCACAGCCTGGGTATGTAGAAGAGAGAAGAAGGATGGAGAGGGAGTATTGCTTTAACAAGTACGTTGTCATGCCAATAAAGCATTTGACTACCCCCAAGGATCAGAGGTCAAAGATACATTTTGAGTCGGCCACAGTTGGCACAACATGCCAACTGCTTTATGACTGTTTCCTTACTCAGACCTAACTCCCCACTGCAGCTGCTAGAGGGCACCATCAAGGTGTCCAGACCGCTACCCAATAGAGTTATTATCACACATCTGTAGAGTCGTTCAGACAGATCTATAAAACAGCTGTTGTATTGATCCTGCTGGGCCAGTATCAGTCAGTGTCCTTTAGTATCTGATAAAACCCTGCAACACTAAGTTGAGGTTTTATTTCAGTTTTAATAGCTGCTTCTCTGTTAGTTTAAGGACCAGTAATTTAACTGAAGGTAACTACATTTTTTAAACCTTGTTTCAAGTACACACATATGCAGCATGTACACACTAAGGCACTTGCACACACACACACACACAGTGGCTGCTAATTGAGATGTGTGTGTGTTGACAGGCCGAGAGGTGAGGTGGTGACCTGGCCAGGCAGTAATAATGGCCTGCTCATCAGCTTTATCTCTCTCTGGACAACTAAACGGAGGTCAGAGAGAGAGCACAGAGGAAAAAGCCCATTATAGCTAGCATCTGTCTGCGTGTGTGTGTGTGTGTGTGTGTGTGTGTGTGTGTGTGTGTGTGTGTGTGTGTGTGTGTGTGTGTGTTGTTGTTGAGGGAGAGAAGGTGTTTCTCTGTGTGTACAGTACATGCGCAAAATTGCACATTGGCTCCCACTCAGATTTAAATACCAATTGTGTTTCCTGAACAAATGACTTACATAACAAAAGGCGCATCTCAATAGGTGGTCCAGGTAAGTCATGACATCTCAATAGGTGGTCCAGGTAAGTCATGACATCTCAATAGGTGGTCCAGGTAAGTCATGACATCTCAATAGGTGGTCCAGGTAAGTCATGACATCTCAATAGGTGGTCCAGGTAAGTCATGACATCTCAATAGGTGGTCCAGGTAAGTCATGACATCTCAATAGGTGGTCCAGGTAAGTCATGACATCTCAATAGGTGGTCCAGGTAAGTCATGACATCTCAATAGGTGGTCCAGGTAAGTCATGACATCTCAATAGGTGGTCCAGGTAAGTCATGACATCTCAATAGGTGGTCCAGGTAAGTCATGACATCTCAATAGGTGGTCCAGGTAAGTCATGACATCTCAATAGGTGGTCCAGGTAAGTCATGACATCTCAATAGGTGGTCCAGGTAAGTCATGACATAGTGGCCTTTCCTTATTTGTCCTCTATTGCCCCTCTATTGTTCCTCAAGCAAGAGGTGAATACGATGACATCACAGATTCCCATCAAACCAACACGGTGAATGCCCTACTCCTTGGACTTTGCAGTAGTGCCTAAAAAACACTATATTGCTCAAAACATGTATCTTTTTCTACCCTTTAGTGTGTGTACTTTACTGTACTTACACTTAGGATATTGCTTTTCAACAGTAAAAGTCAAAAAATGGCTGAAGGACGTCTTTAACAAGTGGCTCTTCACAAACAAGGCTTTTCTTCACATAATATTCTTTACAGACGATGAATACACTGCTTATCTGAATGAGTTCTCCATTCATGTTCCTCCTTAACCACCTTACCTACTATACCCTCACAACAGAGTGGTGTGTGTCTAACAAAGTATCCCTGTGGAGAATGTCTTTCAATAAACATGATCATGTATGCTAATGTAGTATAGGGCTATTACACTATCTGGCTAGTTTATTATTTACAACACCCCGTTCACGAAAATGGTCCACTCCTACAGACAGTGAGTCAAGTGTCAGTGACCTGCTATATAAAGCAGGCAGAGAGGGATTGAGGCACTCAGTTACTGTTCAATTCAACGTTAAAATGGGCAAAACGAGTGACCTAAGTGACTTTGAGTGTGGTATGATAATCGGTGCCAGGCGCGCCGGTTCCAGTATCTCGGAAACGCTCGGCCTCCAGGGCTTTTCACACAGGACGGCAGTCCTGTGGGTGAAAACAGCTCGTTGATGTGAGGTCGAAAGAGAATGGCAAGAATCGTGCAAACTAACAGGCAGGCCACAAACAGGCAAATAACTGTCCAGAACTGCCGAACAGCATCTCGGAACGCACGGACGGGCTATTGCAGCAGACGACCACACTGGGTTCCACTCATATCAGCTAAAACCAAGAAGAAGTGGCTCCAGTGGGCACACGATCACCAACACTAGACAATTGAGAGGTGGAAAAACATTCCCCACACCATTACACCACCAGTCTGTACCATTAACACCACCAGCCTGTACCATTAACACCACCAGCCTGTACCATTAACTTTTTATGGCTGCAGGGGCAGTATTGAGTAGCTCTGATTAAAGGTGCCCATTTCAAACGGCCTCGTACTCAATTCTTGCTCGTACAATATGCATATTATTATTACTATTGGATAGAAAACACTCTCTAGTTTCTAAAACCGTTTGAATTATATCTGTGAGTCAAACAGAACTCATTTGGCACAAACTTCCTGACCAGGAAGTGGAAAGTCTGAAATCGATGCTCTGTTCTACTTCCTGCCTATACATGGGCATGATACGTAAGAGTATACGTGCACTTCATAGACCTTCCCCTGGATGTCAAGAGGCTGTGAGAGAAGAAATTTCGTGTTTATCTTGGTCTGAATTGGAATACAAGCTCTTTGTATGACGTGTCCCTCATTTCCGGTACTCTTGGGAGCGCGAGGTGGACAGTGGGATTGCCTTCTGTTTAGCTGCCGTTATGGACGACTACTATCTCCGGCTCTGATTTTATTTGATACATGTGACCATATCATCGTAAAGTATGTTTTTTCAATATAGTTTAATCAGATTATTGAAATTTTTTCGGGAGTTTTGCCGTGTTCCGTTCTCTGACTTTGTTGACGTTGGAGAGATCCGTGCCACTTGGCTAGTGCGCGTGCTAAATGAAGAGGGAAAGTTGCCGTTCTAAATCCAAACAACGACTGTTCTGGACAAAGGACACCTTGTCCAACATTCTGATGGAAGATCAGCAAAAGTAAGAAACATTTTATGATGCTATTTCATATATCTGTCGTAGATGTGAACTAGTCGTCGGCGCCCAAGTGTTTCTGGCTATTGTGCTAAGCTAATATAACGCTACATTTTGTTTTCGCTGTAAAACACTTAATAAATCGGAAATATTGGCTGGAATCACAAGATGCCTGTCTTTCATTTGCTGTACACTATGTATTTTTCAGAAATGTTTTATGATGAGTAATTAGGTATTTGACGTTGGTGTCTATAAGTTTTATGGCTGCTTTCGGTGCAATTTCTGATTGTAGCTGCAATGTAAACTATGATTTATACCTGAAATATGCAAATTTTTCTAACAAAACATATGCTATACAATAAATATGTTATCAGACTGTCATCTGATGAAGTTGTTTCTTGGTTAGTGGCTATTTATATCTTTATTTGGTCGAATTTGTGATAGCTACTGATGGAGTAAAAAACTGGTGGAGTAAAAAAAGTGGTGTCTTTTGCTAACGTGGTTAGCTAATAGATTTACATATTGTGTCTTCCCTGTAAAACATTTTAAAAATCGGACATATTGGCTGGATTCACAAGATGTGTACCTTTCATATGCTGTATTGGACTTGTTAATGTGTGAAAGTTAAATATTTTAAAAATATATATTTTGAATTTCGCGCCCTGCACTTGAGCTGGCTGTTGTCATAAGTGTACCGACGTCGGGCTTGCAGCCATAAGAAGTTAACACCACCAGCCTGTACAATTACACCACCAGCCTGTACCATTAACACCACCAGCCTGTACCATTACACCACCAGCCTGTACCATTAACACCAGGCTGGATGGGGCCATGGAGTCATGCTGCTTACACCAAATCCTGACACTGCCATCAGCATGACGCAACAGGAACCGGGATTTGTCAGATAAGGCAATGTCTTCCTGGCACACGAGTATGCCCCTTGACACCAATTAGGCAATGTTTCCATGCCCCAGATAATTCAGGCTGTTCTGGAGGCAAAGGGGGGCCTGACCCGGTACTAGATGGGTGTATCTAAGTGTATGTGTGTATGAGTTTGTGAGAGAGAGATGATGCTAAGCGTCAAGGAGCGGCCAAGCCTGAGGCATCAGAGCACTGTACACACATGGCACACACACCACTACCACGGCGCCAACTAGACACACACCGTTAACCACAGTATGACACCGGTTGTATATCATGTTAGGGCTCGGTAAAACTGACATCAAACTCTACACACAATAAAAGTACCTAAAAGTCAACTGCCTGTGCAAGTAATATAAAAGCAATATCAACAATTAGGATGCAATGTTCCTCTACAAACATACAGCACATAGCCCTGACTCCATTGGACTGTCCTGTGACTCTCTACTCTATACTGATGCACTAGGCAGTACTACCATCACTCCATTCTCTGTAATACTGCCAGCTCCTCTGTTATTCAGATCTACATAACTAGCTCCCTCCACCACCGCCAACAGTGATACCCACGAGCACAACTCAAATTGCAATGAAGTGTTAATTTACTTAGCTAGATTGTGACAGACAGGATGGTTAATTGTTGATTTCATTTGGCCAGCCCTTGATAGTCATAATGTTTGGCCCCTTACTTTGACAGGCTTTGGCGGAACGGGCGGAAGAGCTGGCGGAGTGGGCGGAGGAGCGGGCGGAGGAGCAGGAAGAGTGGGCGGAGGAGCCGCGGGGTAGGAGTGGGCGGAGGAGCAGGGCAGAGGAGCAAGAGGAGGAAGAGTGGGCGGAGCGGGCGGAGGAGCCGGCGGAGCGGGCGGAGGAGCAGGAGGGGCAGGCGGAGGAGCAGGAGGGGCAGGCGGAGGAGCCGGCGGAGCGGGCAGGGGAGCAGGCGGAGGGGCTGGCGGAGCGGGCGGAGGAGCTGGCGGAGGAGCGAGTGGAGGAGCGGGCAGAGGAGCCGGCGGAGCGGGAGGAGGAGCAGGCGGAGGAGCTGGCAGAGGAGCGGGCGGAGGAGCAGGAGGAGGAGCTGGCGGAAAGGGCGGAGGAGCAGGCGGAGGAGCGAGTGGAGGAGCGGGCAGAGGAGCCGGCGGAGCGGGAGGAGGAGCAGGCGGAGGGGCTGGCGGAGCGGGCGGAGGAGCTGGCGGAGGAGCGGGCGGAGGGGCTGGCGGAGCGGGCAGAGGAGCTGGCGGAGGAGCGGGCAGAGGAGCCGGCGGAGAGGGCGGAGGGGCTGGCGGAGGGGCTGGCGGAGGAGCGAGCGGAGGAGCGGGCGGGCAGAGGAGCCGGCGGAGCGGGGGGAGGAGCAGGCGGAGGGGCTGGCGGAGGAGCGGGCGGAGGAGCTGGCGAAGGAGTGGGCGGAGGAGCGGGCGGAGGGGCTGGCGGAGCGGGCGGAGGAGCAGGCAGAGCGGGCAGAGGAGCAAGCAGAGGGGCTGGCGGAGGAGCTGACACTAAATCACACTCTACTCCACTTTACCACTCTCTTTTTTCCTATCGCTCTTGCTCCATCTCTCATGCACATGGCGTGTGTACAGTGTGTTATGTGCTTACATGCATGTGTGTGTAATGTGTGAAATGTGTGCGTGTGTGTGTTCGTGTGTGTGTGTGTGTGTGTGAGAGGAGAGAGGAGATGAAAGCCAGGCAGCCAGTGTGTGATAACAGTTCTTTGTTTTCTCAGAGGGACACGGTGGGAGGCACAGCGGAACCACACACTCAACTCAGCCTTTTACAACCTGATGATGTACCAATTAAACAGGACGATGAGAGAGAGTGGGTTGGTATGCATGACCACGGTTACATGTCAGACCTCAGGTCCCTCAGGCTACCAGACTGCAAATGAGCTTTTACACTAAAATGTGTATTTTCCTTTGCAGTACTTTTCTTGCACCCGTCAGTCTGTTTATCTACAACACATCTAGTCAGAGTCTGGTTGTCAGTGTGTGAGTGTGTTACCTGTATCTGACTGTGTGTGTGTGTGTGTGTTTTCTCTGAGTGTGTTTCTGTCTCATTGCAGTTTATCACTCTTTGGTCTGTGCTATGAGCTTGGGCGTACAGTAGTGACAGATCGTCACGGCAAAAGATCATTGGCTGTGTAAAAATAGCCCCAAACAAAGGCAAATATAGACATTAATGAGCGTGTTGAGGTCCTGTGTAACGGCAGGCGGGCGGCGTTTAGTCCCAGGTGGCCTAGCGTCTCCGCCGCGTCTGAACGTCTACAGAGCAAAACGCTTCCCCCTGACAGACACCCTGTCAACGCAACAGGACATGAAACCCCATCAAAGACACAGTACTGTATAGTACAGAAGATGAAAGATACACTTCACTACCATCACCACACACACCCCCCTAGAGTCCAGAGAGAGAGTGACAGATAAAAAACAAGATGGATGGGAGAGGGGGAGAGGAAGAGAGGGGTGGATGGGAGAGAAGGGGAGAGAGACAGAGTCGTCATCCTTTCATCCACATCAATGGGCATGCATCCATCCATCCATCCAGTGCAATGCCTCTTTCCTGTCTGGAGTCTACACTAGAGCACCTCTCAGTATCTCTCCACTAAATGAGACTGGCCTTCAATACAAGTCAACATCTCTAACTAAAACAAGCAGTAAACCACCCAGTCTACAGCTATACTGACTCAAACTGGCTCTCAGCACCATACAATAGACCTACACCATACATACTGGTGTACACGCTATAGACACCACTTCACTGACTAGAACAGATGGCTCTAAAGCCACGATGGACTCATGGCCAAGGCTCTAAAACGGCTCAATCTGGGTTCACTGGGCTCAAAAGTAATACACTATACAGGGAATAGAGTGCCATTTGGGACTCACCTCAAAAGAGGTGCGGAAGAGAGCTGTGCTGCTGTACCCTAACCTGGCCACTAGGTGGCTCTTCACCTCCACAGCTGAGCTGAGCCACTGTACTGTTCTCTGGTGCTGGGTCGCTGTGACAGGTCTGCACCTTTCATCTCACAGAGAGGACCCATCAAACTGGAGTGAACAAACTAGTGGGCTCCTCAGTGTGGGTGGAGTTCTCACACAGGCATACTCACCATGCACTCATACACTGACACCACACACATTACATGTGCACACATGCTAACATGCTAAGGGCACACATATGCTAAGGGCACACACATGCTAAGGGCACACATATGCGAAATAACCCTTATCAAAAGTAGTATGGACAGGCCAGCAGATGGTCTGACCATTCAAATGTTCCACTTAATGAGAAACTTTGACTCTTTCACTCTGATAGACATGATTTGCATAGACATGATGAACTAGCTCAATAAATAACCATTATTCCAGCAGCACTCTTTATTCTAGTGGCTGCATTAAGATATCTAAGATAGATTGACAGCCTCTTCAACCCCCGAGTCAATTAATGAACATTATGAGAGAGAAAATATACTGGAATCACTTTTGACTTTTAAAGGTAGGATAAATAATGGCAAATTATATAATTGACCTTAGAGGTGCTGTATGCTCCACTACATATGCATACGGGAGATTAAAAAACACCTATAAATATTAATGTGGGCCAATTTCCCAGCACAAATAAGTCATGCATTATCTCTGTGTGGGCTTAGAGTGGAATCAGCCTCGTGCTCCCTCCCCCACTGATACAAGACTGACAGGTGGACGGACGGAGAGACAGACACGAGGACAGCAGGACAAACAGGACAATGGAGGAGACAGATCAACCAACACTACTACTCTAGAGGTTGGTGGTAGATGGACCGTGTCGCCAACCCGAGTCCTCTGTCCTTTGAAGAATGTCTCTGGTAGTCACGGGATACGTTGTGTGTAGTAGACGGGATACTTGGACTGTCCTTCCTAACCTGCGTTTAGCTGTTGCTAACTCAACGGCTAGGAGATATCACTTCTGTAGTGAATACGAGTTCAAAGTTCATACCATTCACAATCAAAGTCCATGCTGATGTTGGCTTCATCTGTAGTTATTATCTGAACCATTCTGACACCGGACCGTCATCCTAGTGTACCCGGAACAGGAAGTTATATTCTTGTTCATGGCCTTTATAGTGGAGGGAGAGGGGTGTGTCTGAAAAGTTTATAACCCATGCCTCTTCACAGGGGCGGGCCACTGTGAGCAGAGGAAAACTTATGAAAGCACAGATCTCTCATTTGGAAGCTAAAATTACATTTCACCTCTTCACAAATAATGTCATATTCAAACATTTCAATTAAACAACAATTCCATGTGAATCCGATACCTCCGACGTTTAGACTTTCCACAGTAGAGTTTATGTCATTCTATCGTTGATGAGAATGTGTCAGAGGGCAACCGAACTGACATAATATACCTTAAGTACCACCGCATATGTTCGGTTGGTCGGATTACCAGAATATAGTTCATTTCCCCCAACTTCTGATGTTACCCAGAATCTCTATGTTAACCAAGGGGTTTTCTTATGTCACATCAGTTATAGTAGGGAGAGAGAAAAAGGGGGAAAGAGGTATTTATGACTGTCATAAACCTACCCCCAACCCAACGTCATGACAGCTGTATAAACCATGGAACAACCAGCTTTAATCATATGCTGTATAAACCATGGAACAACCAGCTTTAATCATATGCTGTATAAACCATGGAAGAACCAGCTTTAATCATATGCTGTATAAATCATGGAACAACCAGCTTTAATCATATGCTGTATAAACCATGGAACAACCAGCTTTAATCATATGCTGTATAAACCATGGAACAACCAGCTTTAATCATATACTGTATAAACCATGGAACAAACAGCTTTAATCATATGCTGTATAAACCATGGAACAACCAGCTTTAATCATATGCTGTATAAACCATGGAACAACCAACTTTAATCATATGCTGTATAAATCATGGAACAACCAGCTTTAATCATATGCTGTATAAACCATGGAACAACCAACTTTAATCATATGCTGTATAAACCATGGAACAACCAGCTTTAATCATATGCTGTATAAACCATGGAACAACCAACTTTAATCATATGCTGTATAAACCATGGAACAACCAGCTTTAATCATATGCTGTATAAACCATGGAACAACCAACTTTAATCATATGCTGTATAAACCATGGAACAACCAGCTTTAATCATATGCTGTATAAACCATGGAACAAACAGCTTTAATCATATGCTGTATAAACCATGGAACAACCAGCTTTAATCATATGCTGTATAAACCATGGAACAACCAACTTTAATCATATGCTGTATAAACCATGGAACAAACAGCTTTAATCATATGCTGTATAAACCATGGAACAAACAGCTTTAATCATATACTGTATAAACCATGGAACAACCAGCTTTAATCATATGCTGTATAAACCATGGAACAACCAGCTTTAATCATATACTGTATAAACCATGGAACAACCAGCTTTAATCATATGCTGTATAAACCATGGAACAACCAACTTTAATCATATGCTGTATAAATCATGGAACAACCAGCTTTAATCATATGCTGTATAAACCATGGAACAACAAACTTTAATCATATGCTGTATAAACCATGGAACAACCAGCTTTAATCATATGCTGTATAAACCATGGAACAACCAACTTTAATCATATGCTGTATAAACCATGGAACAACCAGCTTTAATCATATGCTGTATAAACCATGGAACAACCAACTTTAATCATATGCTGTATAAACCATGGAACAACCAGCTTTAATCATATGCTGTATAAACCATGGAACAAACAGCTTTAATCATATGCTGTATAAACCATGGAACAACCAGCTTTAATCATATGCTGTATAAACCATGGAACAACCAACTTTAATCATATGCTGTATAAACCATGGAACAACCAACTTTAATCATATGCTGTATAAACCATGGAACAACCAGCTTTAATCATATGCTGTATAAACCATGGAACAAACAGCTTTAATCATATGCTGTATAAACCATGGAACAACCAGCTTTAATCATATGCTGTATAAACCATGGAACAAACAATTTCCCAGCACAAATAAGTCATGCATTATCTCTGTGTGGGCTTAGAGTGGAATCAGCCTCGTGCTCCCTCCCCCACTGATACAAGACTGACAGGTGGACGGACGGAGAGACAGACACGAGGACAGCAGGACAAACAGGACAATGGAGGAGACAGATCAACCAACACTACTACTCTAGAGGTCTTTCTCCAACACTTTATTTGATGCTCTGCTTATTAACGTCTTAATAAGGCATTTGTAAATACTTTACTAACAATTAGTAGACTATAGCGTTTGTTGACATAGCATAAGCACATCTATATGCAATCCCTTTATTACGCATAGCTTTAATCATATGCTGTATAAACCATGGAACAACCAGCTTTAATCATATACTGTATAAACCATGGAACAACCAGCTTAAATCATATGCTGTGTCGTGTCTTTGACTATGCCAGATTAATTGCTATGACATGCTATTCTATAAAATAATTTCTCCGTAATTAATATTACCTGATTGAACTAATCATGTAAATGTTAATTAACTAGAGAGGGACACCACAAAATAATATTTATAGAGCTGTTATCTTTCGAATAAACTCTTAAAGATTTAGTAAGATTTTACGTCCATAACAGTCACATTAATCGTCATTTTATTCAGTCTCATCTGAAAGTTGTAAGTCCTTGGTTATCTGCAAGAATCCTGGCTAACAAGTTGAATCAGCAATACAAAATTGGGTTCAATTATTTATTTACTAAATACCTAACTAATCACACAGAATCACACATATACAATTAAATCATAACTTGGTCACAAAGGGAAGGGGCTGAGTCCTAGTGAAAGAGCGGGAGACTTGAACATAGGCGAGCTGTACTATCGTAAATACAGTATCTTATGCATTCTAAATTACCGCCCATTTGAAGAGGAAAATGCAATACATATTTACTCTGAGCTGCGCTTCCGTAGGTTGGTGGTAGATGGACCGTGTCGCCAACCCGAGTCCTCTGTCCTTTGAAGAATGTCTCTGGTAGTCACGGGATACGTTGTGTGTAGTAGACGGGATACTTGGACTGTCCTTCCTAACCTGCGTTTAGCTGTTGCTAACTCAACGGCTAGGAGATATCACTTCTGTAGTGAATACGAGTTCAAAGTTCATACCATTCACAATCAAAGTCCATGCTGATGTTGGCTTCATCTGTAGTTATTATCTGAACCATTCTGACACCGGACCGTCATCCTAGTGTACCCGGAACAGGAAGTTATATTCTTGTTCATGGCCTTTATAGTGGAGGGAGAGGGGTGTGTCTGAAAAGTTTATAACCCATGCCTCTTCACAGGGGCGGGCCACTGTGAGCAGAGGAAAACTTATGAAAGCACAGATCTCTCATTTGGAAGCTAAAATTACATTTCACCTCTTCACAAATAATGTTATATTCAAACATTTCAATTAAACAACAATTCCATGTGAATCCGATACCTCCGACGTTTAGACTTTCCACAGTAGAGTTTATGTCATTCTATCGTTGATTAGAATGTGTCAGAGGGCAACCGAACTGACATAATATACCTTAAGTACCACCGCATATGTTCGGTTGGTCGGATTACCAGAATATAGTTCATTTCCCCCAACTTCTGATGTTACCCAGAATCTCTATGTTAACCAAGGGGTTTTCTTATGTCACATCAGTTATAGTAGGGAGAGAGAAAAAGGGGGAAAGAGGTATTTATGACTGTCATAAACCTACCCCCAACCCAACGTCATGACAGCTGTATAAACCATGGAACAACCAGCTTTAATCATATGCTGTATAAACCATGGAACAACCAGCTTTAATCATATGCTGTATAAACCATGGAAGAACCAGCTTTAATCATATGCTGTATAAATCATGGAACAACCAGCTTTAATCATATACTGTATAAACCATGGAACAACCAGCTTTAATCATATACTGTATAAACCATGGAACAAACAGCTTTAATCATATGCTGTATAAACCATGGAACAACCAGCTTTAATCATATGCTGTATAAACCATGGAACAACCAACTTTAATCATATGCTGTATAAACCATGGAACAACCAGCTTTAATCATATGCTGTATAAACCATGGAACAACCAACTTTAATCATATGCTGTATAAACCATGGAACAACCAGCTTTAATCATATACTGTATAAACCATGGAACAACCAGCTTTAATCATATGCTGTATAAACCATGGAACAAACAGCTTTAATCATATGCTGTATAAACCATGGAACAACCAGCTTTAATCATATGCTGTATAAACCATGGAACAAACAGCTTTAATCATATGCTGTATAAACCATGGAACAACCAGCTGTAATCATATACTGTATAAACCATGGAACAAACAGCTTTAAACATATGCTGTATAAAACATGGAACAAACAGCTTTAATCATATGCTGTATAAACCATGGAACAAACAGTTTTAATCATATGCTGTATAAACCATGGAACAACCAGCTTTAATCATATGCTGTATAAACCATGGAACAACCAGCTTTAATCATATGCTGTATAAACCATGGAACAACCAGCTTTAATCATATGCTGTATAAACCATGGAACAACCAGCTTTAATCATATGCTGTATAAACCATGGAACAAACAGCTTTAATCATATGCTGTATAAACCATGGAACAACCAGCTTTAATCATATGCTGTACAAACCATGGAACAACCAGCTTTAATCATATGCTGTATAAACCATGGAACAACCAGCTTTAATTAACTTCTTAAGGACAGGGGGTGCTGTTTTCACTTTTGGGGAAAATCGTATCCAATTTAAACGGCCTCGTACTCAATTCTTGCTCGTACAATATGCATATTATTATTAATATTGGATAGAAAACACTCTCTAGTTTCTAAAACCGTTCTAATTATTTCTCTAAGTGAAACAGAACTGTTTTTACAGCCCATTTCCTATCCGGAAGTGAGATTTCCAAAAGCGAGGTCTCTCTTCAAGAGCTTGTCTATAAAAGGGCATGTCACTTATGACTGTAGAAACACGTCATACACCTTCCCCTGGGTGTCATGCGGAAGTGAGAGCAGAAATGACTTGATTATCTCGTTCTGGGATTGAATACAACCTCTTGGAGTGAGAGGTCCGCCATTATTTTTTTTTGGAAGGCGCGAAGTTGGACCTGGAATCGCCTCCTGGAAAACCGTCGTTATAGGTGAATATGATCTCCGGCTTCGATTTTATTTGATACATGTCACAATATCATCCTAAAGTATGTTTTTTCAATATAGTTTAATTATATTATTGAAATTTATTCGGGACTTTAGACGTGATGCGTTGGAGGAATTTGTTCAAGAAGGAGAGGTTAGCGCCGCACGGCCAGTGTGCTTGCTAATTCAAGAGGGAAATAGTTCGTTCTGGATCCAAACAAAGACGGTTCTGAACAAAGGACCCCTTGTACAACATTCTGATGGAAGATCAACAAAGATAAGGACCCAATTTGGGATGCTATTTCATATATCTGTCGAACTGTGCTATCGCTACCGTTTGCCTTGAATCAATGCTGTTGTGTGATAGCTATTGTAGTAAGCTAATATAACGATATATTGTGTTTTCGCTGTAAAACATTTTAAAAATCGGAAATATTGGCTATATTCACAAGATCTTTGTCTTTCATTTGCTATCCACCATATATTTTTCTGAAATGTTTTATGATGTGTAATTAGGTAGTTGACGTTGGTGTCTGTATTTACTCTGGCTACTCCCGTGCTATTTCTGACTGTAGCTATGATGGTAGCAGTAATGTAAAACTGATTTATAGCTCAAATATGCACATTTTTTGAACAAAACATAGATTTATTGTGTAACATGTTATAGGACTGTCATCTGAGGGAGTTGTTTCTAGGTTAGTTAGGTTGGTTCTAGGTTAGTTAGGTTGGCTTTGTGCATGCTACCTGCATGCTACCGGTGCTGTGAAAAATGTCTGTCTGTCTTTTGTATTTGGTGGTGAGCTAACATAAATATACGTGGTGTTTTCGCTGTAAAACATTTTAAAAATCGGAAATATTGGCTATATTCACAAGATCTTTGTCTTTCATTTGCTATCCACCATATATTTTTCTGAAATGTTTTATGATGTGTAATTAGGTAGTTGACGTTGGTGTCTGTATTTACTCTGGCTACTCCCGTGCTATTTCTGACTGTAGCTATGATGGTAGCAGTAATGTAAAACTGATTTATAGCTCAAATATGCACATTTTTTGAACAAAACATAGATTTATTGTGTAACATGTTATAGGACTGTCATCTGAGGGAGTTGTTTCTAGGTTAGTTAGGTTGGTTCTAGGTTAGTTAGGTTGGCTTTGTGCATGCTACCTGCATGCTACCGGTGCTGTGAAAAATGTCTGTCCTCTTTTGTATTTGGTGGTGAGCTAACATAAATATACGTGGTGTTTTTGCTGTAATACATTTAAAAAATCGGACATGTTGGCTGGATTCACAAGATGTTTATCTTTCAAATGCTGTATTGGACTTGTTAATGTGTGAAAGTTAAATATTTCAATTTTTTTTATTTTTGAATTTCCCGCTCTGCCTTTTCAGTGGAATGTGGGAGGAGTTCCGCTAGCGGAACGCCTGGGCTAAACTTAATCATATGCTGTATAAACCATGGAACAACCAGCTTAAATCATATACTGTATAAACCATGGAACAACCAGCTTAAATCATATGCTGTATAAACCATGGAACAACCAGCTTTAATCATATACTGTATAAACCATGGAACAACCAGCTTTAATCATATGCTGTATAAACCATGGAACAAACAGCTTTAATCATATGCTGTATAAACCATGGAACAACCAGCTTTAATCATATGCTGTATAAACCATGGAACAAACAGCTTTAATCATATGCTGTATAAACCATGGAACAACCAGCTTTAATCATATGCTGTATAAACCATGGAACAACCAGCTTTAATCATATGCTGTATAAACCATGGAACAACCAGCTTTAATCATATGCTGTATAAACCATGGAACAAACAGCTTTAATCATATGCTGTATAAACCATGGAACAACCAGCTTTAAACATGGGTTTACTCCATTTAACGGTTAACATCAGAAATCAAACGAACGTAACAATAATTGTATCTTACTGTATCACTGATTAAAGTGTTGCAGCCCCATCTGTACTGAGGGTCTAATTCACAGCTCAACAGGAGCACACAGTCCTCTTTACAGTTGATTAGCTTTCTGATGTCTATTTTAGTCTCCTTACAGGCACTATAAACAACAGATAATTATGTGTATTATTGTGCTATACACAATTAAAATATGTATATTCCCAGGCATACACACACTGTCAGATCCGTGTGTATAGGTGGCAGGGAAGTCAGGCGCAGGAGAGTTAAACTGAGTGTAAATGGAGACTTTTAATAAATGTCCACTTAACATGCTCCAAACACGAAAATGTACATACATAAAATAAACATGGGTACGAGGACCCGTCGCGCACCTATACACCAATAAACAACAGTTGACATAAAACAATCTCTGACAAAGACATGAGGGGAAACAGAGGGTTAAATACACAAGAGGTAATGGATGGGATTGAAAACAGGTGTGTGGGAAGACAAGACAAAACCAATGGAAAATGAAAAATGGATCGATGATGGCTAGAAGACCGGTGACGTCGACCGCCGAACACCGCCCGAACAAGGAGAGGCAACGACTTCAGCAGAAGTCGTGACAGTACCCCCCCCCCTGACGCGCGGCTCCAGCAGCGCGTCGACACCGGCCTCGGGGACGACCCGGAGGGCGAGGTGCAGGGCGATCCGGATGGAGGCGGTGGAATTCTTTTAACATGGAAGGATCTAAAAAGTCCTCCACCGGAACCCAGCATCTCTCCTCCGGCCCGTACCCCTCCCAGTCCACGAGGTACTGAAGGCCCCTCGCCCGACGTCTCGAATCCAAAATGGATCGAACAGAGTACGCCTGGACCCCCTCGATGTCAAGAGGAGGCGGAGGAACTTCACGCACTTCAGCCTCCTGGAGCGGGCCAGCCATCACCGGCCTGAGGAGAGACACATGGAACGAGGGGTTAATACGGTAATTAGTGGGCAGTTGTAACCTATAACATACCTCGTTCACTCTCCTCAGGACTTTAAACGGCCCCACAAACCGCGGACCCAGCTTCCGGCAGAGCAGGCGGAGGGGCAGGTTTCGGGTCGAGAGCCAGACCCTGTCCCCTGGTGCGAACACCGGGGCCTCACTGCGGCGACGGTCTGCGCCAATTTTCTGGCGCCTTATGGCGCGCTGAAGGTGGACGTGGGCTGCCTCCCAGGTTTCCTCAGCGCGCCGAAACCAATTGTCCACCGCAGGAGCCTCGGTCTGGCTCTGATGCCAAGGAGCCAGAACCGGCTGATACCCTAATACACATTGAAAAGGAGTGAGGTTAGTGGAGGAGTGACGTAGCGAGTTCTGGGCCATCTCTGCCCAGGGCACGAACTTCGCCCACTCCCCCGGCCGGTCCTGGCAATAGGACCGCAAAAACCTGCCCACATCCTGGTTAACTCTCTCCACCTGCCCATTACTCTCGGGGTGAAAACCTGAGGTAAGACTAACCGAGATCCCCAGACGTTCCATGAACGCCTTCCAGACCCTTGATGTGAACTGGGGACCCCGATCAGACACTATATCCTCAGGCACCCCATAGTGCCGGAAAACGTGTGTAAACAGGGCCTCTGCAGTTTGTAAGGCCGTTGGGAGACCGGGCAATGGGAGGAGACGACAGGACTTCGAAAACCGATCCACAACGACCAGGATCGTGGTGTAACCATATGAAGGTGGAAGATCAGTCAAAAAATCCACCGACAGGTGCGACCACGGCCGTTGAGGAACGGGTAAAGGTTGAAGCTTACCTCTGGGCAGGTGTCTAGGAGCCTTGCACTGGGCGCACACCGAGCAGGAGGAAACATAAATCCTCACCTCCTTGGCTAAAGTGGGCCACCAGTACCTCCCATCAAGACAGCGCATCGTCCGACCTATCCCAGGATGACCAGAGGAGGGTGACGTGTGAGCCCAATAGATCAATCGGTCGCGGACAGCAGAGACGGAACGTACAGACGACCAGCTGGACACTCAGGAGGAGAGGGCTCTGCACGTGACGCCCGCTCAATGTCCGCGTCCAGCTCCCACACTACTGGCGCCACCAAACACGAAGCTGGGAGTATGGGAGTGGGATCCATGGACCGCTCCTCTGTGTCATACAGCCGAGACAATGCGTCTGCCTTGACGTTCTGGGAGCCTGGTCTGTAAGTAAGGGTAAACACAAAACGAGTGAAAAACATGGCCCACCTTGCCTGGCGAGGATTCAGTCTCTTCGCCTGCCGGATGTACTCCAGATTGCGGTGGTCAGTCCAGATGAGAAAAGGGTGTTTAGCCCCCTCAAGCCAATGCCTCCACGCCTTCAAGGCTTGTACGACAGCTAACAGCTCCCGGTCCCCCACATCATAGTTTCGCTCCGCCAAGCTGAGCTTCTTCGAAAAGAAAGCACAGGGGCGAAGCTTCAGTGGCACACCCGAACGCTGAGAGAGCACTGCTCCTATCCCAGCTTCGGATGCGTCCACCTCCACTATGAATGGCAAAGAGGGATCCGGATGAGCCAACACAGGCACCGAGGTAAACAGAGTCTTCAGGTGTCCAAAAGCCCTGTTCGCCTCAGCCGACCACTGCAAGCGCACCGGGCCCCCCTTTAGCAGTGAGGTAATGGGAGCAGCCACCTGACCAAAACCCCGGATAAATCTCCGGTAGTAATTGGCAAACCCTAAAAAACGCTGCACCTCCTTTACCGTGGTTGGAGTCGGCCAATTACGCACGGCTGTAATGCGGTCGCTCTCCATTTCCACTCCTGAAGTGGAAATCCGATGCCCTAGGAAGGAGATGGATTGTTGGAAGAACAAGCATTTCTCAGCCTTGACATATAGATCATGCTCCAACAGGCGACCAAGCACCCTGCGCACCAGGGACACATGCTCGGCGCGTGTAGCGGAGTATATCAGAATATCATCGATATACACCACTACACCCTGCCCATGCAGGTCCCTGAAGATCTCATCTACAAATGATTGGAAGACTGATGGAGCATTCATCAACCCATATGGCATGACAAGGTACTCATAATGACCTGAGGTGGTGCTAAATGCCGTCTTCCACTCATCACCCTTCCGAATACGCACCAGATTGTACGCACTCCTGAGATCCAATTTTGTGAAGAAGCATGCCCCGTTCATTGACTCAATAACTGTATTTATCAGAGGTAACGGGTAACTATATTTCACCGTGATTTTATTGAGACATCGATAATCAATGCACGGGCGTAAACCGCCATCCTTCTTCTTCACAAAAAAGAAACTCGAAGAGGCTGGTGAAATGGATGGCTGAATGAACCCCTGACGCAGGGATTCAGAGATATATGTATCCATAGCCACCGTCTCCGCTTGCGACAGGGGATACACGTGACTCCTGGGATATGCAGCGTCTACCAGGAGATCTATCGCACAATCCCCCCGTCGATGGGGTGGTAATTGAGTCGCCTTCTTTTTACAGAAGGCGAGAGCCAAATCGGCATATTCAGGGGGAATGTGCACGGTGGAGACCTGGTCTGGACTTTCCACCGTAGTAGCACCAACGGAAACCCCTAAACACCTACCTGAGCACTCTCGCGACCACCCTGTGAGAGCCCTCTGTGGCCAAGAAACAGTGGGGTTATGACAAGTTAACCAGGGTAGGCCTAGCACCACAGAATACGCAGGAGAATCAATAAGGAAAAGACTAATCTTCTCCTTGTGACCCTCCTGCGTTATCATACACAAAGGTGCGGTGACCTCCCTGATAAACCCTGAACCTAATGGACGACTATCTAAGGCATGAATAGGGAAAGGCATATCCACAGAAACAATAGGGATCCCTAAACTATGAGCTAAATCTTTATTAATGAAATTCCCAGCTGCGCCTGAATCTACTAGCGCCTTATACTGGGAATGCAGGGGAAAATCCGGAAAAGTGACAGAGACAAACATTAGTGCGACAGAGGGCTCTGGATGAGAATGGTGCCTACTCACCTGGGGTGATGCCAGAGTGCCCTGCCTGCCTTCTCTATTCCCAGAGGAACCAACCCGGCACCGACCAGCAGTGTGATCTCTGCGACCATAGATGGTGCTCGAGCGGGAACCCCCTCCGGTCTCCCTGCGCACCATCCCTCCCAATTCCATAGGTTCGGGAGAGAGGGTGCGGGAGGATGGAACAACCAGACCCCGATCTAGACGTCCACGAGTAGCCAGCATGTTGTCCAGCCTGATGGACATGTCCACCAGCTGATCGAAGTTGAGGGTGGTGTCTCTACAGGCCAGCTCCCGACGGACGTCCTCGCGTAGACTACAACGGTAATGGTCGATCAGGGCCCTGTCGCTCCATCCAGCGCCGGCAGCCAAGGTCCTAAACTCCAAAGCAAACTCCTGTGCACTCCTCGTCTCCTGCCTCAGATGATAGAGGAGCTCACCCGCCGCTCTGCCTTCGGATGGGTGGTCGAATACCTTCCGGAAATGGCGGATGAACTCCTCAAAATGGTCCAACGCCACATCCTCCTCTCTACGCACAGTGCTGGCCCACTCCAGGGCTTTCCCGGTGAGGCATGAGATGAGGGCGTAACTCTTCTCACGGTCCGATGGTACTGGAGAGACCGTGGCCAGATACAAGTTCAGTTTTAGGAGAAAACCCTGGCAGCTGGCAGTATCTCCATTGTATCCCGTGGGTAGGGATAAATGGATTTTGTTATGTTCAGGAGGAGAAAAAGCGTTCGACGGAAATACCGGTTGTGGTGGTGGAGGCGCTGGAAAAACTCCCTGTCTCTCCAAGCAATCCATATTCTGGACAATGCGATCCATGGCAGCGCTCAGACTGTCAATCTCCTCCGCTTGTTCCATGACGCGTTCCTCTACCTCCATGAGCGAAGTGTCTCCTCCTGCTGACTTCATAGTTAGGGTCAGAGATTCTGTCAGATCCGTGTGTATAGGTGGCAGGGAAGTCAGGCGCAGGAGAGTTAAACTGAGTGTAAATGGAGACTTTTAATAAATGTCCACTTAACAATGCTCCAAACACGAAAATGTACATACATAAAATAAACATGGGTACGAGGACCCGTCGCGCACCTATACACCAATAAACAACAGTTGACATGAAACAATCCCTGACAAAGACATGAGGGGAAACAGAGGGTTAAATACACAAGAGGTAATGGATGGGATTGAAAACAGGTGTGTGGGAAGACAAGACAAAACCAATGGAAAATGAAAAATGGATCGATGATGGCTAGAAGACCGGTGACGTCGACCGCCGAACACCGCCCGAACAAGGACAGGCCACGACTTCGGCAGAAGTCGTGACACACACACTTTATCTTCAACTAATTCATCCATTCTGTCAAACCAGGCCACGAGGCACCATTTTCAACCCACTACATAATCTCTCGTCTGTATTTGTGGATTTCCAAAGCGTGAAAAGTGATATGATTTGTATATTTATACATTTCCCCATATAAATAGGAGGGAAGATTAGATGCACATCAATCATGGGCCGGCCCCGAGGAATAAAGGAAAGGTTAGTAGATTTATCACTCTGCCTCATGTTGCTGTACTGCTCTCTCTCTCTGCTGGGGGAGATTTAAATACGGAGAGACATACAGTCTGACTAACCGTTGTCCTCTGAGGACTGCTGCAGATACACCCCTGTGCACTCTCCATGCACACACACCATTAACTAAGAGAGTGTGTGCGCACAACACATGCACGCACGGCACACACAAAAAGACACACACAGTGAGAATGCGGTCCATGCCGTAGCCCCAGTGGTACAGTAGTTGTGTGAAGTGGAGAGGCTTTCAGAAATCACTGAGGGAGCAGCAGGCCAACCCTGACACTGGGGGGGGTGTGTGTGTGTGTGTGTGTGTGTGTGTCTGTGTGTGTGTGTGTGTGTGTGTGAGCGCGTGGCTGTCTATTGATCCCTGTCCTGTGTGATTGATTCTATTCATCCTGAGCCCATGGCTACAGTCAATCATGACCAGCAGGTTCTGATCATACGCTCCTCTACTCCTCTGCCTGGACAAGAAATAGTGAGTCTAGTTGGGTCCAACTGGACTAGAGCTTCATACAGAACTCTACTCCATGGTCGACAGGTTACATATCAGTACTGTCCTCCTCAAGCACATTCAACACCTGAGCTGTTCTCATTCACAGTATAAGGCAGTCAAACACCCAGTAGATAAAACACTTAGACAACACACGCCGAGTGACAGAGCTCCACTTCACTTCCCTGGCCTGTTAATTGGCCTGTATCTGAGTGCTGTAAAGTTTGTTCATGGTATATACGAGGGCAGAGCAGGACTCTGACTCTCACACACATCCTTCCTCTTTGTTTACAGCTCTCCCCTGAGGAACCCGCTCTAAAGAGGTGCCTGACCTCAATTTCTCTCACTTTCCTCTCCTTTAAATCTCATGAATAAATGCTCATAAATAACTGTGTTTGTCTGAGGAGAGGAGAGCCAGCCCAGGAGCACACAGCCACTTTACAGTACACACAGTAACTTTAGTACCCACTCCAGTAGACTGGAGTCTACAGTTACAGTAACTTTAGTACCCACTCCAGTAGACTGGAGTCTACAGTTACAGTGACTTTAGTAGACTGGAGTCTACTGTTACAGTAACTTTAGTACCCGCTCCAGTAGACTGGAGTCTACAGTTACAGTAACTTTAGTACCCACTCCAGTAGACTGGAGTCTACAGTTACAGTAACTTTAGTAGACACTCCAGTAGACTGGAGTCTACAGTTACAGTAACTTTAGTAGACTGGAGTCTACAGTTACAGTAACTTTAGTACCCACTCCAGTAGACTGGAGTCTACAGTTACAGTAACTTTAGTACCCACTCCAGTAGACTGGAGTCTACAGTTACAGTAACTTTAGTACCCACTCCAGTAGACTGGAGTCTACAGTTACAGTAACTTTAGTACCCACTCCAGTAGACTGGAGTCTACAGTTACAGTAACTTTAGTAGACTGGAGTCTACAGTTACAATAACTTTAGTACCCACTCCAGTAGACTGGAGTCTACAGTTACAGTAACTTTAGTACCCACTCCAGTAGACTGGAGTCTACAGTTACAGTAACTTTAGTACACACTCCAGTAGACTGGAGTCTAAGGTTAAAGTAACTTTAGTAGACACTCCAGTAGACTGGAGTCTACAGTTACAGTAACTTTAGTAGACTGGAGTCTACAGTTACAGTAACTTTAGTAGACACTCCAGAAGACTGGAGTCCATAGTTACAGTAACGTTAGTAGACACTCCAGAAGACTGGAGTCTATAGTTACAGTAACGTTAGTGGACACTCCAGTAGACTGGAGTCTACAGTTACAGTAACGTTAGTAGACACTCCAGTAGACTGGAGTCTATAGTTACAGTAACTTTAGTAGACACTCCAGTAGACTGGAGTCCATAGTTACAGTAACGTTAGTAGACACTCCAGTAGACTGGAGTCTACAGTTACAGTAACTTTAGTAGACACTCCAGTAGACTGGAGTCTATAGTTACAGTAACTTTAGTAGACACTCCAGTAGACTGGAGTCCATAGTTACAGTAACGTTAGTAGACACTCCAATAGACTGGAGTCTATAGTTACAGTAACTTTAGTAGACACTCCAGTAGACTGGAGTCTATAGTTACAGTAACTTTAGTAGACACTCCAGTAGACTGGAGTCCATAGTTACAGTAACGTTGGTACACTCAAACACTATATCATGATAGATAGGGGTAGGAGTAACAGTCTCCAGCTTAGCTACTGTATTGGTTGTTACTGAATTGAGTCAACACTGTCTAGAAGAATAGTGATTAGTGTGTATGTCCAAGTATAGTAACGTAAATTCACCTTTATCTAACGTGAACTCATGTAAGCTTCTTAACCCTGGCACACTGTACCTGTGCACAATGTAAAGACTCAGATGGTCCTGACAGTCCCTGTAGCCAACAATATCTCACGTCTACTCCTAACCAGTAGTTACTCCTAACCAGTAGTTACTACTAACCCACGTCTACTCCTAACCAGTAGTTACTCCTAACCAGTAGTTACTCCTAACCAGTAGTTACTCCTAACCAGTAGTTACCCCTAACCCACGTCTACTCCTAACCCACGTCTACTCCTAACCAGTAGTTACTCCTAACCAGTAGTTACTCCTAACCAGTAGTTACTCCTAACCCACGTCTACTCCTAACCCACGTCTACTCCTAACCAGTAGTTACTCCTAACCAGTAGTTACTCCTAACCCACGTCTACTCCTAACCCACGTCTACTCCTAACCCACGTCTACTCCTAACCAGTAGTTACTCCTAACCCATGTCTACTCCTAACCAGTAGTTACTCCTAACCAGTAGTTACTCCTAACCAGTAGTTACTCCTAACCCACGTCTACTCCTAACCAGTAGTTACTCCTAACCCACGTCTACTCCTAACCAGTAGTTACTCCTAACACACGTCTACTCCTAACCCACGTCTACTCCTAACCAGTAGTTACTCCTAACCAGTAGTTACTCTTAACCAGTAGTTACTCTTAACCAGTAGTTGCTCCTAACCAGTAGTTACTCCTAACCAGTGGTTACTCCTAACCCACGTCTACTACTAACCAGTAGTTACTCTTAACCAGTGGTTACTCCTAACCAGTAGTTACTCTTAACCAGTAGTTACTCTTAACCAGTAGTTCCTCTTAACCAGTAGTTACTCCTAAGCCCAGTAGTTACTCCTAACCCCAGTAGTTACTCCTAACCAGTAGTTACTCCTAACCCACGTCTACACCTAACCAGTAGTTACTCTTAACCAGTAGTTACTCCTAACCCACGTCTACTCCTAACCAGTAGTTACGCTTAACCAGCAGTTACTCCTAACCAGTAGTTACTCCTAACCAGTAGTTACTCTTAACCAGTGGTTACTCATAACCAGTAGTTACGCCTAACCAGTAGTTACTCCTAACCCACGTCTACGCCTAAACAGTAGTTACTCTTAACCAGTAGTTACTCTTAACCAGTAGTTACTCTTAACCGGTGGTTACTCCTAACCAGTAGTTACTCTTAACCAGTAGTTACTCTTAACCAGTAGTTACTACTAACCCAGATGTGCTCCTCACCTGAAACAGAAATACACCAACCTATGTTCCTTACTGATTTCTCACACTGGCCGTAGTCAGGTCCATGGTCTGGCTGGAGTCCATAGTTACAGTAATGTTAGTAGACACTCCAGTAGACTGGAGTCTACAGTTACAGTAACGTTAGTACACACTCCAGTAGACTGGAGTCCATAGTTACAGTAACGTTAGTACCCACTCCAGAAGACTGGAGTCTACAGTTACAGTAACGTTAGTAGACACTCCAGAAGACTGGAGTCTACAGTTACAGTAACGTTAGTAAACACTCCAGTAGACTGGAGTCTACAGTTACAGTAACGTTAGTACACACTCCAGTAGACTGGAGTCCATAGTTACAGTAACGTTAGTACCCACTCCAGAAGACTGGAGTCTACAGTTACAGTAACGTTAGTAGACACTCCAGAAGACTGGAGTCTACAGTTACAGTAACGTTAGTAGACACTCCAGAAGACTGGAGTCTACAGTTACAGTAACGTTAGTACACACTCCAGAAGACTGGAGTCTACAGTTACAGTAACGTTAGTACACACTCCAGAAGACTGGAGTCTACAGTTACAGTAACGTTAGTAGACACTCCAGTAGACTGGAGTCTACAGTTACAGTAACGTTAGTAGACACTCCAGTAGACTGGAGTCTATAGTTACAGTAACTTTAGTAGACACTCCAGTAGACTGGAGTCCATAGTTACAGTAACGTTAGTAGACACTCCAGTAGACTGGAGTCTATAGTTACAGTAACTTTAGTAGACACTCCAGTAGACTGGAGTCCATAGTTACAGTAACGTTAGTAGACACTCCAATAGACTGGAGTCTATAGTTACAGTAACTTTAGTAGACACTCCAGTAGACTGGAGTCTATAGTTACAGTAACTTTAGTAGACACTCCAGTAGACTGGAGTCCATAGTTACAGTAACTTTAGTAGACACTCCAGAAGACTGGAGTCCATAGTTACAGTAACGTTAGTAGACACTCCAGTAGACTGGAGTCTACAGTTACAGTAACGTTGGTACACTCAAACACTATATCATGATAGATAGGGGTAGGAGTAACAGTCTCCAGCTTAGCTACTGTATTGGTTGTTACTGAATTGAGTCAACACTGTCTAGAAGAATAGTGATTAGTGTGTATGTCCAAGTATAGTAACGTAAATTCACCTTTATCTAACGTGAACTCATGTAAGCTTCATAACCCTGGCACACTGTACCTGTGCACAATGTAAAGACCCAGATGGTCCTGACAGTCCCTGTAGCCAACAATATCTCACGTCTACTACTAACCAGTAGTTACTCCTAACCAGTAGTTACTCCTAACCCACGTCTACTCCTAACCAGTAGTTACTCCTAACCAGTAGTTACTCCTAACCAGTAGTTACTCCTAACCCACGTCTACTCCTAACCCACGTCTACTCCTAACCAGTAGTTACTCCTAACCAGTAGTTACTCCTAACCCGTAGTTACTCCTAACCAGTAGTTACTCCTAACCAGTAGTTACTCCTAACCCACGTCTACTCCTAACCAGTAGTTACTCCTAACCTACGTCTACTCTTAACCAGTAGTTACTTCTAACCCACGTCTACTCCTAACCAGTAGTTACTCCTAACACACGTCTACTCCTAACCCACGACTACTCCTAACCAGTAGTTACTCCTAACCAGTAGTTACTCCTAACCAGTAGTTACTCTTAACCAGTAGTTGCTCCTAACCAGTAGTTACTCCTAACCAGTGGTTACTCCTAACCCACGTCTACTACTAACCAGTAGTTACTCCTAACCAGTGGTTACTCTTAACCAGTAGTTACTCTTAACCAGTAGTTACTCTTAACCAGTAGTTCCTCTTAACCAGTAGTTACTCTTAACCAGTAGTTCCTCTTAACCAGTAGTTACTCCTAACCCCAGTAGTTACTCCTAACCCCAGTAGTTACTCCTAACCAGTAGTTACTCCTAACCCACGTCTACACCTAACCAGTAGTTACTCTTAACCAGTAGTTACTCCTAACCCACGTCTACTCCTAACCAGTAGTTACTCCTAACCAGTAGTTACTCTTAACCGGTAGTTACGCTTAACCAGCAGTTACTCCTAACCAGTAGTTACTCCTAACCAGTAGTTACTCCTAACCAGTGGTTACTCTTAACCAGTGGTTACGCCTAACCAGTAGTTACTCCTAACCCACGTCTACGCCTAAACAGTAGTTACTCTTAACCAGTAGTTACTCTTAACCGGTAGTTACGCTTAACCAGCAGTTACTCCTAACCAGTAGTTACTCCTAACCAGTAGTTACTCTTAACCAGTGGTTACTCCTAACCAGTGGTTACGCCTAACCAGTAGTTACTCCTAACCCACGTCTACGCCTAAACAGTAGTTACTCTTAACCAGTAGTTACTCTTAACCAGTAGTTACTCTTAACCAGTAGTTACTCTTAACCGGTAGTTACTCTTAACCGGTGGTTACTCCTAACCAGTAGTTACTCTTAACCAGTAGTTACTCTTAACCAGTAGTTACTACTAACCCAGATGTGCTCCTCACCTGAAACAGAAATACACCAACCTATGTTCCTTACTGATTTCTCACACTGGCCGTAGTCAGGTCCATGGTCTAGCTGGAGTCCATAGTTACAGTAACGTTAGTAGACACTCCAGTAGACTGGAGTCTACAGTTACAGTAACGTTAGTACACACTCCAGTAGACTGGAGTCCATAGTTAAAGTAACGTTAGTACCCACTCCAGAAGACTGGAGTCTACACTTACAGTAACGTTAGTAGACACTCCAGAAGACTGGAGTCTACAGTTACAGTAAAGTTAGTAAACACTCCAGTAGACTGGAGTCTACAGTTACAGTAACGTTAGTACACACTCCAGTAGACTGGAATCCATAGTTACAGTAACGTTAGTACCCACTCCAGAAGACTGGAGTCTACAGTTACAGTAACGTTAGTAGACACTCCAGAAGACTGGAGTCTACAGTTACAGTAACGTTAGTAGACACTCCAGAAGACTGGAGTCTACAGTTACAGTAACGTTAGTACACACTCCAGAAGACTGGAGTCTACAGTTACAGTAACGTTAGTACACACTCCAGAAGACTGGAGTCTACAGTTACAGTAACGTTAGTAGACACTCCAGTAGACTGGAGTCTACAGTTACAGTAATGTTAGTAGACACTCCAGTAGACTGGAGTCTATAGTTACAGTAACTTTAGTAGACACTCCAGTAGACTGGAGTCCATAGTTACAGTAACGTTAGTAGACACTCCAGTAGACTGGAGTCTATAGTTACAGTAACTTTAGTAGACACTCCAGTAGACTGGAGTCTACAGTTTTAGTAACTTTAGTAGACACTCCAGTAGACTGGAGTCCATAGTTACAGTAACGTTAGTAGACACTCCAATAGACTGGAGTCTATAGTTACAGTAACTTTAGTAGACACTCCAGTAGACTGGAGTCTATAGTTACAGTAACTTTAGTAGACACTCCAGTAGACTGGAGTCCATAGTTACAGTAACTTTAGTAGACACTCCAGAAGACTGGAGTCCATAGTTACAGTAACGTTAGTAGACACTCCAGTAGACTGGAGTCTACAGTTACAGTAACGTTGGTACACTCAAACACTATATCATGATAGATAGGGGTAGGAGTAACAGTCTCCAGCTTAGCTACTGTATTGGTTGTTACTGAATTGAGTCAACACTGTCTAGAAGAATAGTGATTAGTGTGTATGTCCAAGTATAGAAACGTAAATTCACCTTTATCTAACGTGAACTCATGTAAGCTTCTTAACCCTGGCACACTGTACCTGTGCACAATGTAAAGACTCAGATGGTCCTGACAGTCCCTGTAGCCAACAATATCTCACGTCTACTCCTAACCAGTAGTTACTCCTAACCCACGTCTACTCCTAACCAGTAGTTACTCCTAACCAGTAGTTACTCCTAACCAGTAGTTACTCCTAACCCACGTCTACTCCTAACCCACGTCTACTCCTAACCAGTAGTTACTCCTAACCAGTAGTTACTCCTAACCAGTAGTTACTCCTAACCAGTAGTTACTCCTAACCCATGTCTACTCCTAACCAGTAGTTACTCCTAACCAGTAGTTACTCCTAACCAGTAGTTACTCCTAACCCACGTCTACTCCTAACCAGTAGTTACTCCTAACCTACGTCTACTCTTAACCAGTAGTTACTTCTAACCCACGTCTACTCCTAATCAGTAGTTACTCCTAACACACGTCTACTCCTAACCCACGTCTACTCCTAACCAGTAGTTACTCCTAACCAGTAGTTACTCCTAACCAGTAGTTACTCTTAACCAGTAGTTACTCTTAACCAGTAGTTAATCCTAACCAGTAGTTACTCCTAACCAGTGGTTACTCCTAACCCAAGTCTACTACTAACCAGTAGTTACTCCTAACCAGTGGTTACTCTTAACCAGTAGTTACTCTTAACCAGTAGTTACTCTTAACCAGTAGTTACTCTTAACCAGTATTTACTCCTAACCCCAGTAGTTACTCCTAACCCCAGTAGTTACTCCTAACCAGTAGTTACTCCTAACCCACGTCTACACCTAACCAGTAGTTACTCTTAACCAGTAGTTACTCCTAACCCACGTCTACTCCTAACCAGTAGTTACTCCTAACCAGTAGTTACTCCTAACCAGTAGTTACTCCTAACCAGTAGTTACTCCTAACCGGTAGTTACTCCTAACCAGTAGTTACTCCTAACCCACGTCTACTCCTAACCAGTAGTTACTCCTAACCTACGTCTACTCTTAACCAGTAGTTACTTCTAACCCACGTCTACTCCTAACCAGTAGTTACTCCTAACACACGTCTACTCCTAACCCACGTCTACTCCTAACCAGTAGTTACTCCTAACCAGTGGTTACTCCTAACCCACGTCTACTACTAACCAGTAGTTACTCCTAACCAGTGGTTACTCTTAACCAGTAGTTACTCTTAACCAGTAGTTACTCTTAACCAGTAGTTACTCCTAACCCCAGTAGTTACTCCTAACCCCAGTAGTTACTCCTAACCAGTAGTTACTCCTAACCCACGTCTACACCTAACCAGTAGTTACTCTTAACCAGTAGTTACTCCTAACACACGTCTACTCCTAACCAGTAGTTACTCCTAACCAGTAGTTACTCCTAACCGGTAGTTACTCTTAACCGGTAATTACACTTAACCAGCAGTTACGCCTAACCAGTAGTTACGCCTAACCAGTAGTTACTCCTAACCCACGTCTACGCCTAAACAGTAGTTACTCTTAACCAGTAGTTACTCTTAACCAGTAGTTACTCTTAACCGGTAGTTACTCTTAACCGGTAGTTACTCTTAACCAGTGGTTACTCCTAACCAGTAGTTACTCTTAACCAGTGGTTACTCTTAACCAGTAGTTACTACTAACCCAGATGTGCTCCTCACCTGAAACAGAAATACACCAACCTATGTTCCTTACTGATTTCTCACACTGGCCGTAGTCAGGTCCATGGTCTGGCTGGAGTCCATAGTTACAGTAACGTTAGTAGACACTCCAGTAGACTGGAGTCTACAGTTACAGTAACGTTAGTACACACTCCAGTAGAATGGAGTCCATAGTTACAGTAACGTTAGTACCCACTCCAGTAGACTGGAGTCCATAGTTACAGTAACGTTAGTACCCACTCCAGAAGACTGGAGTCTACAGTTACAGTAACGTTAGTAGACACTCCAGAAGACTGGAGTCTACAGTTACAGTAACTTTAGTAGACACTCCAGAAGACTGGAGTCTACAGTTACAGTAACGGTGGGAGTCGTTACAGTACCCCCCCCCTGACGCGCGGCTCCCGCAGCGCGCCGACACCGGCCTCGAGGACGACCCGGAGGGCGAGGCGCAGGGCGATCCGGATGGAGGCGATGGAAATCCCTCAACATCGATGGATCCAGAATGTCCCCCACCGGGACCCAGCACCGCTCCTCCGGACCGTACCCCTCCCAGTCCACGAGGTACTGCAGGCCCCTCACCCGGCGTCTTGAGTCCAGAATGGCTCGTATCCTATACGCCGGGGACCCCTCAATGTCGAGAGGCGGAGGAGGGACCTCCGGTACCTCACCGTCCTGCAGGGGACCAGCTACCACCGGCCTGAGGAGAGACACATGAAACGAGGGGTTAATACGATAATAGGAAGGGAGTTGTAATCGATAACACACCTCGTTTATTCTCCTCAGGACTTTAAAGGGCCCTACACACTGCGGACCCAGCTTCCGGCAGGGCAAGCGGAGGGGCAGGTTTCGGGTCGAGAGCCAGACCCTGTCCCCCGGCACAAACACCGGGGCCTCACTGCGGTGGCGGTCAGCACTCCTCTTCTGCCGTCCACTAGCTTGTTGAAGTGATTCCTGGACGGCCCTCCATGTCTCCTTGGAGCGCTGCACCCATTCCTCCACCGCAGGAGCCTCGGTCTGGCTCGGATGCCATGGTGCCAGGACCGGCTGGTACCCCAATACACACTGAAAGGGGGACATGTTAGTAGAGGAGTGGCGTAGAGAGTTCTGGGCCATTTCAGCCCAAGGGATATATCTCGCCCACTCCCCTGGCCGGTCCTGGCAATACGACCGCAGAAACCTACCCACCTCCTGGTTCACTCTCTCCACCTGCCCATTACTCTCAGGGTGATACCCGGACGTAAGGCTGACCGAGACCCCCAAACGCTCCATAAACGCCCTCCATACTCTGGACGTGAACTGGGGGCCCCGATCAGAAACGATGTCCTCCGGCACCCCGTAGTGCCGGAAGACGTGGGTAAATAATGCCTCCGCAGTCTGCAGGGCTGTAGGGATACCGGGCAACGGGAGGAGACGGCAGGACTTAGAAAACCGATCCACAATCACCAGCACCGTAGTATTCCCTTGAGACGGGGGAAGGTCAGTCAGGAAATCTACGGATAGATGTGACCAAGGCCGTTGTGGAACGGGGAGGGGTTGTAACTTCCCTCTAGGAAGGTGCCTAGGAGCCTTACTCTGAGCGCATACCGAACAGGAGGAGACATAAAACCCAACATCCTTAGCCAAAGTAGGCCACCAATACCTCCCCCGAAGGCTCCCCACTGTCCTCTTCACCCCAGGGTGACCCGAGGAGGGTAGGACGTGAGCCCACCGAATCAATTTGTCCCGAACACCAAGCGGCACGTACTTCCGCCCCGCCGGACACTGAGGAGGAGCGGGTTCCGCCCTTAATGCCCGCTCGATGTCCGAGTCCACCTCCCACACCACTGGTGCTATAAGCCTTGAGGCAGGAAGGATGTGGGTAGGTTCGGTGGGCCGATCCTCCGTGTCAAAACAACGGGATAGTGCATCCGCCTTTATGTTTTGGGAGCCCGGTCTGTATGATAGAGTAAACTGGAATCGGGTGAAGAACATGGCCCACCTTGCCTGACGTGGGTTCAGTCTCCTAGCTGCCCGAATATACTTCAGATTCTGGTGGTCGGTCCAGATGAGAAAAGGGTGCTTAGCCCCCTCAAGCCAGTGTCTCCACACCTTCAGAGCACTGACCACCGCTAACAACTCCCGGTCCCCCACATCATAGTTACGCTCCGCTGGGCTGAGCTTTTTAGAGAAAAAAGCGCAGGGGTGGAGTTTTGGTGGCGTACCCGAGCGCTGTGATAACACGGCACCTACCCCAGCCTCGGACGCGTCCACCTCCACTATGAATGCTAGAGAGGGATCCGGATGCGCCAACACGGGCGCATCCGTGAACAGCGCCTTCAACCTGTTGAAAGCTCCGTTCGCTTTTGCTGACCACTGCAAACGCACCGGACCCCCCTTCAGCAGTGAGGTAATGGGAGCTGCTACCTGGCCAAAACCCCGGATAAACCTCCGGTAGTAGTTGGCAAAACCCAAAAACCGCTGCACCTCTTTTACCGTGGTCGGAGTCGGCCAATTACGCACGGCCTTAATGCGTTCATTCTCCATCACCACCCCCGAGGTGGAAATGCGATAACCCAGAAAGGAGACGGCTCGTTTAGAGAACACACACTTCTCAGCCTTAACATATAGGTCATGCTCCAGCAGTCTACCAAGCACTTTGCGTACTAGAGACACATGCGCGGCGTGAGTGGCTGAGTAGATCAGAATGTCATCGATATAAACAACCACTCCCTGCCCGTGCAGGTCCCTGAGAATATCGTCTACAAAGGATTGGAAAACGGCGGGAGCATTCTTTAACCCATATGGCATGACGCAGTACTCATAATGGCCCGATGTGGTACTAAATGCGGTTTTCCACTCGTCTCCCTTCCGAATACGCACCAGACTGTACGCGCTCCTGAGATCCAGTTTTGTGAAGAACTGCGCTCCGTGAAATGATTCCATTGCCGTAACAATTAGAGGTAGTGGGTAACTAAACCCCACTGTGATGGCATTTAGACCTCTATAATCAATACACGGACGCAAACCTCCCTCCTTTTTCTTCACAAAAAAGAAACTTGAGGAGACGGGTGAGATGGATGACCGAATGTACCCCTGTCCCAGAGACTCAGTGACATATGTCTCCATAGCCACCGTTTCCTCTTGGGACAAAGGGTACACGTGACTCTTGGGAAGCGCAGCGTCCACCTGGAGATCTATCGCACAATCCCTACCCGGTCGATAAGGTGGTAATTTAGTCGCTTTCTTTTTACTAAAAGCGATTGCCAAATCGGCATACTCGGGGGGAATGCGAACCGTGGACACCTGGTCTGAACTCTCCACCGACGTGGCACCGATGGAAACTCCCAGACACCTTCCAGAACACTCCTCTGACCATCCCTGGAGAACCCCCTGTTTCCACGAAATAGTAGGATTGTGACTAGCCAGCCAGGGAATCCCCAGTACCACTGGAAACGCAGGCGAATCAATAATGAAAAAACTTAGACGTTCCTTATGATCCCCCTGCGTCACCATGTCCAGTGGAACCGTGGCCTCCCGGACCAAACCTGACCCTAATGGCCGGCTATCTAGGGAGTGCACGGGAAAAGGAGAATCTATCGGCAAAAGCGGAACACCTAGCTTGATGGCGAGTCCGCGATCCATAAAGTTCCCAGCTGCACCTGAATCGACTAGTGCCTTATGCTGGGAAGAGGGAAAAAACTTAAGGAAAAAAATTAAGACAAACATATGACCAACAGGGGGTTCTGGGTGAGTCTGGTGCTTACTCACCTGAGGTGACCGAGAAATGTTCCGCCTGCCATCTCGACCCCCAGATGGACCCCCCCAGCACCGATCGGCCGTGTGTCCTCTCCGACCACAGCTGGTGCAGGGGGATCCTCCTCCTCCGGTACCCCTCGGCACGGCTCCTCCCAACTCCATGGGAATGGGTGCAGGGGTGCTGGGTAGTGGAACGCACAGGACCCTCTCCAAACGGCCGCGGGAAGCCAGCAGATTGTCCAGCCGGATGGACATATCAATGAGCTCATCCAGGGAGAGAGCTTCGTCCCGGCACGCTAGCTCCCTGCGGACATCCTCCCGGAGACTACATCTGTAGTGATCTATAAGGGCCCTGTCGTTCCACCCAGACCCCGCGGCCAAGGTCCGAAACTCCAACGCGTAATCCTAGGCGCTCCTCTTCTCCTGCCTAAGATGAACCAGTCGCTCTCCCGCCGCTCGGCCCTCAGGTGGATGGTCGAACACCGCACGAACGCGGCGGGAAAATTCGGGGTAGTGCTCCTTTGCTGAATCTGGGCCATTCCAGACAGCGTTAGCCCACTCCAGAGCACGACCCGTTAGGCAGGAGATGAGGACACTCACCCTCTCCGCTCCCGAGGGAGTGGGTCTCACGGTTGCCAGGTATAGTTCTATTTGTAACAAGAACCCCTGACATCCCACTGCCGCTCCATCATACTCCCTCGGGAGCGCAAGACGGAGAGCGCTGGAGCCGGAGGATGGTAAGAGAGGAGAGGAGGAATCCTGAGCTGGAGAGACTGCAGGTGGAGAGAGGAGACCACTCCTCTCCCATCGGTCCATTCTCTCCATCATTTGATCCATGGCGGAACCGATGCGATGGAGGACGGAGGTGTGGTGGAGAACCCGTTCCTCCATAGATGGGAGGGGGTTGGCCGCTGCTCCTGCTGACTCCATGCTGCGGGTGCGGGATTCTGTAATGCCCGGGGTGTAGTGGAGGAAGGAGTCACACGCAGGAGACAGAGAGTTCAGAGTAGCGTTCTACTTTAATACCACAAACAGGTGAACACGACGCCACTCTAAAATGAATGCTCCACCACATTAACGAGAACACGAAATACCAATGAGAATAACGTACACGAACCGTGACACACAAGCATGTACAATATGTACACAAAACAATCCCGCACACCCAGCAGGCCGGGCTGCTGGGTAATAAAGCCCCACAAATCACCCTAATCACAAACAGGTGTCAATAATCAACAAAAAGGGAGGGGGAGGAAAAGTCAGTAGCAGCTAGTAGGCCGGTGACGACGACCGCCGAGCACCACCCGAACAGGGAGGGGAGCCACCTTCGGTGGGAGTCGTTACACTAACCAGGAGTTACTCCTAACACACGTCTACTCCTAACCCACGTCTACTCCTAACCAGTAGTTACTCCTAACCAGTAGTTACTCCTAACCAGTAGTTACTCTTAACCAGTAGTTACTCTTAACCAGTAGTTGCTCCTAACCAGTAGTTACTCCTAACCAGTGGTTACTCCTAACCCACGTCTACTCCTAACCAGTAGTTACTCCTAACCAGTGGTTACTCCTAACCAGTGGTTACTCCTAACCAGTAGTTACTCCTAACCCCAGTAGTTACTCCTAACCAGTAGTTACTCCTAACCCACGTCTACACCTAACCAGTAGTTACTCTTAACCAGTAGTTACTCCTAACCGACGTCTACTCCTAACCAGTAGTTACTCCTAACCAGCAGTTACTCCTAACCAGTAGTTACTCCTAACCAGCAGTTACTCCTAACCAGTAGTTACTCCTAACCAGTAGTTACTCCTAACCAGTAGTTACTCCTAACCAGTAGTTACTCTTAACCAGTGGTTACTCATAACCAGTAGTTACGCCTAACCAGTAGTTACTCCTAACCCACGTCTACGCCTAAACAGTAGTTACTCTTAACCAGTAGTTACTCTTAACCAGTAGTTACTCTTAACCAGTAGTTACTCTTAACCAGTAGTTACTCTTAACCGGTGGTTACTCCTAACCAGTAGTTACTCCTAACCAGTAGTTACTCTTAACCAGTGGTTACTCATAACCAGTAGTTACACCTAACCAGCAGTTACTCCTAACCAGCAGTTACTCCTAAACAGTAGTTACTCTTAACCAGTAGTTACTCTTAACCAGTAGTTACTCTTAACCAGTAGTTACTCTTAACCGGTGGTTACTCCTAACCAGTAGTTACTCTTAACCAGTAGTTACTCTTAACCAGTAGTTACTACTAACCCAGATGTGCTCCTCACCTGAAACAGAAATACACCAACATATGTTCCTTACTGATTTCTCACACTGGCCGTAGTCAGGTCCATGGTCTGGCTGGAGTCCATAGTTACAGTAACGTTAGTAGACACTCCAGTAGACTGGAGTCTACAGTTACAGTAACGTTAGTACCCACTCCAGAAGACTGGAGTCTACAGTTACAGTAACGTTAGTAGACACTCCAGAAGACTGGAGTCTACAGTTACAGTAACGTTAGTAAACACTCCAGTAGACTGGAGTCTACAGTTACAGTAACGTTAGTACACACTCCAGTAGACTGGAGTCTATAGTTACAGTAACTTTAGTAGACACTCCAGTAGACTGGAGTCCATAGTTACAGTAACGTTAGTAGACACTCCAGTAGACTGGAGTCCATAGTTACAGTAACGTTAGTACCCACTCCAGAAGACTGGAGTCTACAGTTACAGTAACGTTAGTAGACACTCCAGAAGACTGGAGTCTACAGTTACAGTAACGTTAGTAGACACTCCAGAAGACTGGAGTCTACAGTTACAGTAACGTTAGTAGACACTCCAGAAGACTGGAGTCTACAGTTACAGTAACGTTAGTACACACTCCAGTAGACTGGAGTCTACAGTTACAGTAACGTTAGTACACACTCCAAAAGACTGGAGTCTACAGTTACAGTAACTTTAGTAGACACTCCAGAAGACTGGAGTCCATAGTTACAGTAACGTTAGTAGACACTCCAGTAGACTGGAGTCCATAGTTACAGTAACGTTAGTAGACACTCCAGAAGACTGGAGTCTACAGTTACAGTGACGTTAATACACACTCCAGTAGACTGGAGTCCATAGTTACAGTAACGTTAGTAGACACTCCAGTAGACTGGAGTCCATATTTACAGTAACGTTAGTAGACACTCCAGTAGACTGGAGTCCATTGTTACAGTAACTTTAGTAGACACTCCAGTAGACTGGAGTCCATAGTTACAGTAACTTTAGTAGACACTCCAGAAGACTGGAGTCCATAGTTATAGTAACGTTAGTAGACACTCCAGAAGACTGGAGTCTACAGTTACAGTAACGTTAGTAGACACTCCAGAAGACTGGAGTCTATAGTTACAGTAACTTTAGTAGACACTCCAGAAGACTGGAGTCCATAGTTACAGTAACGTTAGTAGACACTCCAGTAGACTGGAGTCTACAGTTACAGTAACGTTAGTAGACACTCCAGTAGACTGGAGTCCATAGTTACAGTAACTTTAGTAGACACTCCAGAAGACTGGAGTCTATAGTTACAGTAACGTTAGTAGACACTCCAGTAGACTGGAGTCTATAGTTACAGTAACTTTAGTAGACACTCCAGAAGACTGGAGTCCATAGTTACAGTAACTTTAGTAGACACTCCAGTAGACTGGAGTCTACAGTTACAGTAACTTTAGTAGACACTCCAGTAGACTGGAGTCTACAGTTACAGTAACTTTAGTAGACACTCCAGTAGACTGGAGTCCATAGTTACAGTGACGTTAATACACACTCCAGTAGACTGGAGTCTACAGTTACAGTAACTTTAGTAGACACTCCAATAGACTGGAGTCTACAGTTACAGTAACTTTAGTAGACACTCCAGTAGACTGGAGTCTACAGTTACAGTAACTTTAGTAGACACTCCAGTAGACTGGAGTCTACAGTTACAGTAACTTTAGTAGACACTCCAGTAGACTGGAGTCCATAGTTACAGTGACGTTAATACACACTCCAGTAGACTGGAGTCTACAGTTACAGTAACTTTAGTAGACACTCCAATAGACTGGAGTCTACAGTTACAGTAACTTTAGTAGACACTCCAGTAGACTGGAGTCTACAGTTACAGTAACTTTAGTAGACACTCCAGTAGACTGGAGTCTACAGTTACAGTAACTTTAGTAGACACTCCAGTAGACTGGAGTCTACAGTTACAGTAACTTTAGTAGACACTCCAGTAGACTGGAGTCCATAGTTACAGTGACGTTAATACACACTCCAGTAGACTGGAGTCTACAGTTACAGTAACTTTAGTAGACACTCCAATAGACTGGAGTCTACAGTTACAGTAACTTTAGTAGACACTCCAGTAGACTGGAGTCTACAGTTACAGTAACTTTAGTAGACACTCCAGTAGACTGGAGTCTACAGTTACAGTAACTTTAGTAGACACTCCAGTAGACTGGAGTCTACAGTTACAGTAACTTTAGTAGACACTCCAATAGACTGGAGTCTACAGTTACAGTAACTTTAGTAGACACTCCAGTAGACTGGAGTCTACAGTTACAGTAACTTTAGTAGACACTCCAATAGACTGGAGTCTACAGTTACAGTAACTTTAGTAGACACTCCAGTAGTCTGGAGTCCATAGTTACAGTAACTTTAGTAGACACTCCAGAAGACTGGAGTCCATAGTTACAGTAACGTTAGTAAACACTCCAGAAGACTGGAGTCTACAGTTACAGTAACGTTGGTACACTCAAACACTATATCATGATAGATAGGGGTAGGATAGGGGTAACAGTCTCCAGCTTAGCTACTGTATTGGTTGTTACTGAATTTAGTCAACACTGTCTAGAAGAATAGTGATTAGTGTTCCTTACTGGTTTCTCACACTGGCCGTAGTCACACTGGTCCATGGTCTGGCTAGAAGAAGGAAGACTCTCCACGGTTCTTAGCCATCTCGATCAGCCCCATGGCTGTCCTCACCGTGGCATTGCGAGCATGGACAAACACCATCACCTGGGTCACACAGAGAACAGAGACACGGATCAGTCTAGGTCAAAGGGAAAAACACAGAGGACGGAGACAGGTCAGTCTTGAGAATAGACAAACACCATCACCTGGAATGGAGACGCAGAGAACACAGACACAGGTCAGTCTGGGGTCAAAGGTCAGAGGTCAAAACACACAGAGGTAGAGGTTCAGCCCACACTGTTCGCTACAACATTCCTCTTTCAACTAATAGCACTACTGTACAGTGCTGTTCCTTGCCACACTAAAGCACCATTGTGACTGCATATACTTCTCCTCTCCTGCTGTATTGTATGAGAACAACAGAAGGTCATGGTGCCATTTTAATCTTTTGTTAAAGGACAGAGAAGGGCTGTAATTTTCCTATTACACTCAGACTGCCCTTGTAAAACAGTCAATACCACAGACAAAACAATCAATAACAGAAATACAAGACAGTTATGAGATGGAGGCAAAGGACTCTCTCTCTTCCTCTCTCCCTCCTTCGCTACCCCTCCCCCCTCCTCGCTCCCTCCCCCCACCTCGCTCCTTACTTCCCTCCCTACTTCCCTCATCTTTTAAGGACACTATAAAGGGACAAGAGAGAGGAGTGAGGGAGGGAGAGAATATGAGAAACAGTGGGAGGGGAGATATGAAAGGGAGAGATAGCATGTTAATATCCATGTGTGAGTGTGTGTCTCTATGTGTACATGTGTGAGTACAGGCCTGAAGGGTGTGTGTTTCCTCAGAACAGATAATGTGCCACCATTGATTTCTGTTCTGCTGCAGAGCTCAGAAGTGTCATCCCCTTCTCTGTCACTGTTCTCGGTCTAACCCCTCACTGCTGGGCTGGCACAGTTACACCACTACTACGCGCACGCACACACACAGGGCTGTTCCTGTTATGGAATTTTGGATAACAATTAATTGTCATGCAAATGGTCATGTTGTCAATTTTTGTAGATATTTTTTTTGCACATGTAATGTATCATAATGCCACTGCACCCACCGATCAGTTTACCCAACATTCTTTTTTACCACTACGTCACTACCAAACATTCACTGGACACACACACACACACACACACACACACACACACACACACACACACACACACACACACACACACACACACACACACACACACACACACACACACACACACACACACACACACACACACACACACACAGAAATAGATTTCCCTCCCTCTGTCTAATTTCACGCATAGGATCCATGTCACCCCATTGGTGCAGTGTGTGTGTAGAGCGGAGATAATCACAGTGGACAATTACAGCCAATAACCATTAACTGAAAATAAGAATTGTCATAATCATCATATTACATTCATTTTCGGGCAGGGGGGAATGAAATGTACTTTCCAGTAACTATAGTTTGTCCAATAGCAGCAGTCAAATGAGTGTGTGAGACAGGAGTCACCAAAGCTGTGCTGTATATGTTGTAGCACATTTTACATGATGCATTATGATGCATTACAAGCTCAAACATTTTGAAATGTCAGCTTGAAACTTCTCTTCTTTCTCTTCAAGTCTAATGTGTCACCATTCAGCCATGTTGAAGGCAGCAGCAGCAGGGCCTAGCTGGATAGTTTCATCTCAGCACAGTGACTTAAGAAATTACAGAATGTCTGGGGTTTGGAAATGACTTGCGGCAGCAACGCCAGATGAAGTGAAACATTCTCTTAATGTGATGCTGTACATCACACGCCACACACACACACCCACAATGTGATATGTCGATGTGATATCACTAAATAGTCTATTCTTTTAATTAGCCTAAAGTTAAACCTCTTTTTCTGCAGGGTTACCTATACTAAGCAGGGGTTAGCACAGATTGAGCAGCATAGCCTGGCGTCTCTTCCATCCCCTCGCTGTGGGCCCATAGAGACCACTGCAGCAAACTGTTATTTATTGAAGCTGTTTTATCAGTGCAGAGCTGTGAGGAGGGAAGCGTCCACGGTAACCGCTGGTTTGAGAGCTTATTAAAGTTCCGTCTGCCGGGCTGAAACCCCAGCACAGGAGGGCCAGGGGGCTTCATCCAGACAATTCCATCTATCACCCTCCCAGATGAAATTAATATATGTCACAGCCACTTCTGACAATTTAATATGGAGCCTAGACAGATGCTCCCTATTGGAGAGTTTTGGCTCCAGGGCTGTGACCCACAGACAGAAAGATGACATCACATCTAGACTCACCTACTGTGAGACTGAAAACACAAACCACACATAATAAATTATACACAAACCACATTCTCCAATTCAGATACCAGAACCTGGTACAGTATTTCAGATCCTTTAAAAATGTTTTATTGACAGCAGGCAAACTGTGTGTAGATTCATTTACTTGTGCCCTGTGTGTGTTTGAGTGAGACAATGTGTGTGTGCGCTCGTGGTGTGCCTAAGTGTGTGTACGTGTTGTGCACATAGGTGTGTGTGTGTATTTTAAGGAGATACAGACAGAACCAGCAGGCTGGACTGGGAACCCAACACACAGTGCAGATGGGGCTGAGTGGAAACGGATGAATCCACAACTCTGGAAGCTGGGGGAGTGAGTCTGGTGGAGTAAAGCTGGGGGAGTGAGTCTGGTGGAGTGAGTCTGGTGGAGTGAGTCTGGTGGAGTAAAGCTGGTGGAGTGAGTCTGGTGGAGTAAAGCTGGGGGAGTGAGTCTGGTGGAGTGAGTCTGGTGGAGTGAGTCTAGTGGAGTAAAGCTGGGAGAGTGAGTCTGGTGGAGTAAAGCTGGGGGAGTGAGTCTGGTGGAGTAAAGCTGGGGGAGTTAGTCTGGTGGAGTAAAGCTGGGGGACTGAGTCTGGTGGAGTAAAGCTGGGGGAGTGAGTCTGGTGGAGTAAAGCTGGGGGAGTGAGCCTGGTGGAATAAAGCTGGGGGAGTGAGTCTGGTGGAGTAAAGCTGGTGGAGTGAGTCTGGTGGAGTGAGTCTGTTGGAGTAAAGCTGGGGGAGTGAGTCTGGTGGAGTAAAGCTGGGGGAGTGAGTCTGGTGGAGTGAGTCTGGTGGAGTAAAGCTGGTGGAGTGAGTCTGGTGGAGTAAAGCTGGGGGAGTGAGTCTGGTGGAGTGAGTCTGGTGGAGTAAAGCTGGGGGAGTGAGTCTGGTGGAGTGAGTCTGGTGGAGTAAAGCTGGGGGAGTGAGTCTGGTGGAGTAAAGCTGGGGGAGTGAGTCTGGTGGAGTAAAGCTGGGGGAGTGAGTCTGGTGGAGTGAGTCTGGTGGAGTAAAGCTGGTGGAGTGAGTCTGGTGGAGTAAAGCTGGGGGAGTGAGTCTGGTGGAGTAAAGCTGGGGGAGTGAGTCTGGTGGAGTAAAGCTGGGGGAGTGAGTCTGGTGGAGTAAAGCTGGGGGAGTGAGTCTGGTGGAGTAAAGCTGGGGGAGTGAGTCTGGTGGAGTAAAGCTGGGGGAGTGAGTCTGGTGGAGTAAAGGTGGGGGAGTGAGTCTGGTGGAGTAAAGCTGGTAGAGTGAGTCTGGTGGAGTAAAGCTGGGGGAGTGAGTCTGGTGGAGTGAGTCTGGTGGAGTAAAGCTGGTGGAGTGAGTCTGGTGGAGTGAGTCCGGTGGAGTAAAGCTGGTGGAGTGAGTCTGGTGGAGTGAGTCTGGTGGAGTAAAGCTGGGGGAGTGAGTCTGGTGGAGTGAGTCTGGTGGAGTAAAGCTGGTGGAGTGAGTCTGGTGGAGTGAGTCTGGTGGAGTAAAGCTGGGGGAGTGAGTCTGGTGGAGTAAAGCTGGGGGAGTGAGTCTGGTGGAGTGAGTCTGGTGGAGTAAAGCTGGGGGAGTGAGTCTGGTGGAGTGAGTCTGGTGGAGTGAGTCTGGTGGAGTAAAGCTGGGGGAGTGAGTCTGGTGGAGTGAGTCTGGTGGAGTAAAGCTGGTGGAGTGAGTCTGGTGGAGTGAGTCTGGTGGAGTAAAGCTGGTGGAGTAAAGCTGGTGGAGTGAGTCTGGTGGAGTGAGTCTGGTGGAGTAAAGCTGGTGGAGTGAGTCTGGTGGAGTGAGTCTGGTGGAGTAAAGCTGGTGGAGTGAGTCTGGTGGAGTAAAGCTGGGGGAGTGAGTCTGGTGGAGTGAGTCTGGTGGAGTAAAGCTGGTGGAGTGAGTCTGGTGGAGTGAGTCTGGTGGAGTAAAGCTGGGGGAGTGAGTCTGGTGGAGTAAAGCTGGTGGAGTGAGTCTGGTGGAGTGAGTCTGGTGGAGTAAAGCTGGTGGAGTAAAGCTGGTGGAGTGAGTCTGGTGGAGTAAAGCTGGGGGAGTGAGTCTGGTGGAGTGAGTCTGGTGGAGTAAAGCTGGTGGAGTGAGTCTGGTGGAGTAAAGCTGGGGGAGTGAGTCTGGTGGAGTAACGCTGGTGGAGTGAGTCTGGTGGAGTGAGTCTGGTGGAGTAAAGCTGGTGGAGTGAGTCTGGTGGAGTGAGTCTGGTGGAGTAAAGCTGGGGGAGTGAGTCTGGTGGAGTGAGTCTGGTGGAGTAAAGCTGGTGGAGTGAGTCTGGTGGAGTGAGTCTGGTGGAGTAAAGCTGGTGGAGTGAGTCTGGTGGAGTGAGTCTGGTGGAGTGAGTCTGGTGGAGTAAAGCTGGTGGAGTGAGTCTGGTGGAGTAAAGCTGGGGGAGTGAGTCTGGTGGAGTAAAGCTGGGGGAGTGAGTCTGGTGGAGTGAGTCTGGTGGAGTAAAGCTGGGGGAGTGAGTCTGGTGGAGTGAGTCTGGTGGAGTAAAGCTGGGGGAGTGAGTCTGGTGGAGTAAAGCTGGGGGCTGGAGAGGGAGACAGACTAACGCACACAGTACAGAGAACCTTACCTGATGTCCATTTCTGATCTGCTCCAGAACCTTCTCATAGCAAACCTCCTCCATATCGTGAAGCTGCTGGATCTGAGAGAAACACATATTAGCTGGGTATAGAACTGTTTAAGAGCATTGGCCCTGTAAACAAAAGGTCGCTGGTTCGAATCCCTGAGCCGGCAAGGTGAAAAAACCTGCCATTCTGCCCTTGAGCAAGGCAGTTAACTCCCAACAACAACTGCTATCCGGGCACCGATGACATGGACATCGATTAACCCAACCCTCTCTGATTCAGAGGGGTTGTGTTAAATGCAGAAGACACATTTCGGGTTGAATGCATTCAGTTGAGCAACTGACTAGGTATCCCCTTGCCCCTACGTTTAACCCGGTCAAATGATTCAGAAGAACGTGGTAAAACAAAACTCGTGGCCCTGCTAAAGACACATGAGTTCTAGCAGTATAGTCAGCTTGATGCGTGTTAGCAGTGTGTGTGTGTGTGTGGTCACCTTGTTGGTGGTCTTGATGCCTACGAAGCTCTGTCCGAGGGGCACGGGTCTGAAGCGGCTGTCGAAGTAGAAGAGTCCGATGTAGGGGTTGACATGGAGGAAGGAGGCCACGTCCAGGTAGTTGGGCAGCGTGGCCGACAGACCCAGGATACGGATCATACTCTGGGTCGACTCCACCTGGAATAAACCCACACCAAGGTCAAAGGTCACACCATGATGACGTACTCTGAATGGACATCTTACCGCAACGTCCCACACTGATGACATCACAATCCGACTGGACTTCACCAGTCATGACACAAAGTGATTTCAGTAGGTGATTTAGATCAAACATGGATGCTTCCCTACACCAGTCTCCTCAAAAGGGAAGAAGTGAGGGAGGGTGCTGTCTTACACGCGAGGTGGACAAGAAGCATACACTTAAGAGCAGGAAAGAGTGTAGGTGTGTCTGTGTGTGTGGGAGAGAGAAAGCGAGGGGGAGAGAACAGATAGATGTAGACAGAGAGCAGCGAGGGAGAGAGAGAGTGTGAAAGGCCTATCTCCTTGCCTCCTGTGGTGAGTGTGACAGGGAAGATTGGCGAGGCTTTTAATGTGGTGCAGTACCCGTCTATACCCACTATCAAGATAGGGCCCAGCCAATCCCTGGCAGCCGATAGCCCTGGCCCGGATCAGCCTAACACACACACAGCACTGTGTCAGCCCAGTGGTACAAAGCGGTCCATACTGTAGATACACATTACGTTCATTAACAGTGCCCGTCAGCCTGGTTGAGTGGATAGTGGGCTTCTTTCACACACAATTTCTCCATTACTCTCACTGTTAATGGGCTCTAGAGGGCGGCTGCTTTCCCTGAGCTTTGTCCCAGATAGTCTATTCAATGTTCAGCAATACCAACACATTACATTATCAGCATTAGTTAATTATACAGTATTCCACACTTCTGCATCTATGATACTTTACCAAAGAGCCATCCACACTAATGCCTCCAGTGATGAACGGCGATGCAGGTAATAACCTAAGTTTATCTACGGAGCAACGCAAAGTCTGGCGTTAATCTCCCCGATGACGGGAGAAAATTAAAATTAAATAAACCAAAACTTTGACAAGCAAAACATCACGTGATAACTGCTTCAGTTATCATCCTATATTTACATAAAGAGAAAGGAGGAAAATAAAACATCCTTTAGAGCCTCAACTTAATTTAGAGGCAGGGATTTCCATATTCATGAGGTTAAAAGATGTGAACTTAAGCACCCTGTTCCTCCTGTGTCAAGAGCACCAGCCGTGGCTCCTCCAGCCGTGGCTCCTCCAGCAGAAAACACTAACAATTAGGCTAGCCTGTCAGATGTAGCGGTAATTGGACAGGAGGGATGTGTATATGTGTATGTGTGTGTGTGTGTGTGTGTGTGTGTGTGTGTGTGTGTGTGTGTGTGTGTGTGTGTGTGTGTGTGTGTTTGTAGTTAGGGTTGGGGGTATCTGTGCAATGGGTTTGGGGTCCTTCAACTCCTGGTGTATTGTGGGTAGGAATGGAGGCTAAGTATGTCAACTTCTCAACAACAAAAAATTACTGAACATCTTTGGGAGGGAGAAAGAATGAACCATAAAGACTCCGGTTTCTTATGTGTCTATATTTGTGGGTTCTGTTGAGAAGGAATAAGATATGGTGGATTTCTCTACTGGGGCCTGAACCCAATGGTTTATAGGTCCATCTAAGCTTGTCATTTCTCAATAAAGATACACACCATCACCCTTCCTCACCGTCTCACTGAAGCACATATCATTCTGAAGTCTGGTTTTTCCATGTACTTCTGTGTGCTCTGGATCAAAGTTACCGCAACTTTGATGGTTAACCAAAATATTGATATGATCATATATGAGATACGATTTGTGGGTTATGACTGTGGCTGCGGCCTGAAGACTTGTAGAGCAACCACAACCCACAGCTTTAGGGTTACTGGACCCCCACAGACTTCCCTGGAAGGCTCTACAACAGAGCCCAGTGTCTGCAGTGCTGTCTGTGCTCTGACTGATTTGTCTCTTCTTGGAAACCAGAGAACTAAAGACCCTGTCCTTCTCCTTCGGAGAACTCTTGTGTTGTTTCCTCTCTACCTCGTCATATTTATTGACGAGGTGACTCCTTTTTGTACTTCCAGAGGTAACAATCTTGCTTACTGTGCACCAATCAATAATTCACAGTGTCTTAAAGACACCTTCCAATGTGCTGTTGACTGTTGGCTCCAATACGGCACAAACACCTTAATTACAAACGCTGGCTGGAGAAACACAGGAAAGACATTTCTGCTCTGCTACTCAGGACGGTTGGATCCATCTTGGATTTTATGTGCAAAAAAAACTAAAAACACTGCTTCTGAAGCACCTGCCTGTGTATAGGCCGAATGCACAGTCATAATGCATTATAAGACATTATATGCCTTCATAACAGCCCAAGGCTCCTTGACAAATGCTAGTTAAAGTGTTATAAGCATTTCTAACACCCTGGACAAATGCAAAGAGACAGACAGACAAAGAGGCTGCAGTGTGCGGTCTAGGAGAGTCTCTAGGTAGGGGTGTGGTGTGGCCTCACAGGACGCTCCCTCAGCCCTTCTCCAGTGATAGCAGCTAGAGCTGCACATGAATAGGCTGTGAACGGAGTCAACAGCGGTCAGATGTACAGACTGCTTTTCAATTACCTGGCGGTTAACCTTGCCCACCCAGAGGTCCCCGACGTCACAGCACACTAAAATAAAAAAATAAATAAAAAGCAGCACTATATCCTGTCAGTATCCTTCTCTCTCCGTCTCTACCCTCTCTGTCACTCTCTGATCGGTCTCTTTCTCCATTTTGTTCTCAACACCCCTCTCTTTCATCTCCAACTTTTATATCTGTCATCAATATTTTAACATTCATATTGGTATATTGATGTGTGTGTGTGTCTGCCAATGGAGAAAGAAAAAATCATTCCAATCCCTCGTCACCTAGGAGACCGTGAAAATTCCTACCATGCATCTCTCTATCCCCCCTCCATTTATTCATTTCCTCCTTGGCTGGGATTGACACCTGACGCTAGCTCATCACAATGGAACACGGTTGCGGGACACTCCGGAACGATGGCTCCCATTTCCCAGACTGTCGGAATTTGCATAATCACTCTAATATCCCAAACGGCAGGGCTGATTCCTGCGCATGACGCTGTCAATCATCATAAGAGGGAATCAGGCATCCCACTCAGATACAGAAACACACAGCACAGACAGCACAGCCCACAGACAGACAGGCTAACTAAAGCTAAATCACTGACTCTGACTGAGGTAAACACACAGCTCCACAACAAAGACTAGACAAAATGTACAATATTTAACAATGACATGAACCTGATATGGTTGAATGAGAATGACGGTGTTGTACTAATATTAATATGAATGTCCTTGTGCATAATGTTCATGGTGAGGAGACCCTAGTGTAATGATAGAGGGAGGGACTGACCTGTCGGAGTGGGCTGACCGCTAGGCTAGTGTGGTGAGGGGACAGTGGGACCAGGGGGGACAGGGTAGGATAAGGGCTGGGACCAGGGCTCTAAAGTGCAACCATTTTGGTCGCATATGCTCTAAAACATTTTCCAGTGTGACCTGGAATTTTATTTTGGGGGCACTAGTGTGACTACCAAAAAAATGTAATCACCCAGAATAATTGTTATGATTAGGCTTCGCTGTACTGCTGCCTCCGAGTGCCATACTCGCCAGCCCGGAGAGCAAATCAAGTGCACCTATAGGCCTACAGCTGGCCAATCGGATGGCACAGATTACCGTGTCTGCAGTTTCCTCGATGCACAGCAACATTGATACTGTGAGACTTTAAAACCATGACTAGAGAGCAAAGAGCTGCTGTTTTTATGAGTGAGTTCACGTTTACAGTTTTATTCAGCACTGTAACCACTTTTTATTGAACACTTTTATATGCCATTAAATGAGCTTCTCCCTTCTTCCACTCGCATTTCAACCAGCACGGCAGCTGCAATGAATGAGTAGCAAAGCGTATCGAAATGCTTGCATTGTTATTATTGGTGGCGTGTGTCTATTTTTATATGAAGGAATATTTGACTTTCACTGGTCAGAGGAGTAACATGAATTTGAGCCTGAGACTCGAGTTTCACCATCAGCTGGAAGACGTCCCCTTTTTGGTCACAGTCAGTCTCAGCGAAGGGAGGGAGAGCAGAGGGATGGTGAGAGGTGGACCCTCTGCTGCGCTCTCTCTCCCCCCACTGAGACTGACCATCAGATGAAGGCACCATCAGTCCAGTGAAATAAAAAAAGCACTTTATTAAAATGTATGCTCACTCAGCTGGGCCTCACAAGTAATACAACAACTGATCTATTACCGGTGTGATCATAAACCATACGTTTTGAAATATAATTTAAATCATCTGAGAAGAACAACACTGGCAGGGTAATTCAAGCGTAGCTGATATGCAGTGATAATGTATTGGGCCTATAGCCTACTGCACAAACCTCATTGCTACAGAACTGTTTTTAATAGGTTATTGTTGGATAGGTTTACGTTTAAGTAATGTTAAAAATATATATATAATAATTGACAATAAACAATGTCTTTAAAGGGTTATAGTTTCTAGCCACAGCATGTGCTTCAAAAGTAGATATAATTAATATATCTCCAATATAGGCTTTATCTCAATCAATTAAAAAAGTAAATTTTCTGGTGCTCCTACATTTTAAATTGTGCTACTAACTTTTTAAAGTTGGGAGCACCAGTGCTACCAATATATATTTATATTTTTTCGAGACTTATGCTGAGACAGAGAGGTACTAACCTGTCGTAGTGTCCTGGCCACCAGGCTCTCCAGAACTGGACCTCTGTCCTCGTGTAGCAGATGCACCTCGTCCAGGATGAGGAGCGTTACAATCTGGGACAGGGCCACGTCCCCAAAGCTCTTCCTGGACACCACATCCCACTTCTCAGGGGTGGTCACCAGCATCTGGAAAACAGATGGACACACACCGTCAGTGACAAACAGATGAACACAGACAGACATGATTTGTCAGTCGATCCAAAAGTACATGTTCAGTCCCATATACTCAAAATCCATGACATACTTTGACCATCAGAACAGCGTACTGTTATAACTAGGGGCTAGGAGTTTTCATGACCATCAGATCAGCGTACTGTTATAACTAGGGGCTAGGAGTTTTCATGACCATCAGATCAGCGTACTGTTATAACTAGGGGCTAGGAGTTTTCATGACCATCAGAACAGCGTACTGTTATAACTAGGGGCTAGGAGTTTTCATGACCATCAGAACAGCGTACTGTTATAACTAGGGGCTAGGAGTTTTCATGACCATCAGATCAGGGTCCTGTTATAACTAGGGGCTAGGAGTTTTCATGACCATCAGATCAGCGTACTGTTATAACTAGGGGCTAGGAGTTTTCATGACCATCAGATCAGCGTACTGTTATAACTAGGGGCTAGGAGTTTTCATGACCATCAGATCAGCGTACTGTTATAACTAGGGGCTAGGAGTTTTCATGACCATCAGATCAGCGTACTGTTATAACTAGGGGCTAGGAGTTTTCATGACCATCAGATCAGGGTACTGTTATAACTAGGGGCTAGGAGTTTTCATGACCATCAGAACAGGGTACTGTTATAACTAGGGGCTAGGAGTTTTCATGACCATCAGAACAGCGTACTGTTATAACTAGGGGCTAGGAGTTTTCATGACCATCAGATCAGGGTACTGTTATAACTAGGGGCTAGGAGTCTTCATGACCATCAGATCAGGGTACTGTTATAACTAGGGGCTAGGAGTTTATGACCATCAGAACAGCGTACTGTTATAACTAGGGGCTAGGAGTTTTCATGACCATCAGATCAGCGTACTGTTATAACTAGGGGCTAGGAGTTTATGACCATCAGAACAGCGTCCTGTTATAACTAGGGGCTAGGAGTTTTCATGACCATCAGATCAGGGTCCTGTTATAACTAGGGGCTAGGAGTTTTCATGACCATCAGAACAGCGTACTGTTATAACTAGGGGCTAGGAGTTTTCATGACCATCAGATCAGGGTACTGTTATAACTAGGGGCTAGGAGTCTTCATGACCATCAGATCAGCGTCCTGTTATAACTAGGGGCTAGGAGTCTTCATGACCATCAGATCAGGGTCCTGTTATAACTAGGGGCTAGGAGTTTTCATGACCATCAGATCAGGGTCCTGTTATAACTAGGGGCTAGGAGTTTTCATGACCATCAGAACAGCGTACTGTTATAACTAGGGGCTAGGAGTTTTCATGACCATCAGATCAGCGTCCTGTTATAACTAGGGGCTAGGAGTTTTCATGACCATCAGAACAGGGTCCTGTTATAACTAGGGGCTAGGAGTTTTCATGACCATCAGAACAGCGTACTGTTATAACTAGGGGCTAGGAGTTTTCATGACCATCAGATCAGGGTCCTGTGTTAATCTAGGGGACAGAGTTCTTAATGACCATCAGGTCAGGGTACTGTTATAACTAGGGGACAGAGTTCTTAATGACCATCAGGTCAGGGTACTGTTATAACTAGGGGACAGAGTTCTTAATGACCATCAGGTCAGGGTACTGTTATAACTAGGGGACAGAGTTCTTAATGACCATCAGGTCAGGGTACTGTTATAACTAGGGGACAGAGTTCTTAATGACCATCAGGTCAGGGTACTGTTATAACTAGGGGACAGAGTTCTTAATGACCATCAGGTCAGGGTACTGTTATAACTAGGGGACAGAGTTCTTAATGACCATCAGGTCAGGGTACTGTTATAACTAGGGGACAGAGTTCTTAATGACCATCATATCAGGGTACTGTTATAACTAGGGGACAGAGTTCTTAATGACCATCAGGTCAGGGTACTGTGTTAATCTAGGGGACAGAGTTCTTAATGACCATCAGGTCAGGGTACTGTTATAACTAGGGGACAGAGTTCTTAATGACCATCAGAACAGGGTACTGTGTTAATCTAGGGGACAGAGTTCTTAATGACCATCATATCAGGGTACTGTTATAACTAGGGGACAGAGTTCTTCCTGTTCAGGTCACATGACCAAGAACATCTCTGGTCCCTACTTGTGTCATATACACCATCTGCAACCAGAGCACTCTATCCATCATCTGTGTTATCAGTTCATCCCTCTATCCTCTACACATCCCTCACTCCTCCCTTGTCATCTTCTTAATCATCATCTCACCTGTTCCCGTTTAAAACCCGGACCCTTTGGGCCCTTCAGAACCATCGTTCTAGTGCAATTAAGCGTCTGACGATAGAAAAATAGAACAATGCATAATGAATGGTGTGCGAGCTGTTTGCCAACCCATCAGTGTGTGTGTGTGTGTGTGTGTGTGTGTGTGTGTGTGTGTGTGTGTGTTTGTGGAAATTCCTATTAGACACTTTTTGTAAAATCATTTCATTAGACTCTAGTTTGCATTCAAATCCATCTGGCTAGCCATTACAGACTGGCGCTCCTTCCTAGCAGAGAGGCAACGGCCACACACACATACATTGCCACGCACGCACACACATTGCCATTAGAGACCGGCAAAGTGCTAGCAGAGAGAAAACGGCCACACACACATACATTGCCACGCACGCACACACATTGCCATTAGAGACCGGCAAAGAGCTAGCAGAGAGAAAACGGCCACACACACATACATTGCCACGCACGCACACACATTGCCATTAGAGACCGGCAAAGAGCTAGCAGAGAGAAAACGGCCACACACACATACATTGCCACGCACGCACACACATTGCCATTAGAGACCGGCAAAGAGCTAGCAGAGAGAAACCGGCCACGCACACATTGGTGCTAGCAGATAGGAGAGAAGTGGCCGTCTTAATTAGGCTGCAGGTTCATCTAAATGGAAGCTCTGGCTTCCAAACCAATGACTAGCAGGCCACAGTGCTTTCTTTAATTACACAACAAAAACAATGACAAGACGCCATTTGACTTAACAGGAAACCCTCATTATTTTCCTTGCATTGTTTTTACTAACATTGATATTGATCTATTGATTTATTTCTATGACTGGCTGCTAAGTGTTTTATATTTATGGTTGGACAGACTCCCACGGATTAATTTTAGTGCCGCAAAAACCTTCCCCTAGAAAAAACACAATATTTGTGAATATGCAGCGTTGGTGAAATAAAAGAGAGTGCAGTCCTGGAACACAATGGGGCGGATAAAGATCTGTGTCAAAGTGGGTTTCCATTATAGAACATTTACAATTACTAGAATGGACATCCACATTCAAATCAACGTTCCATGATGATCACGTAGAAATAGTGTCCTAGAACTGTTCTGATGAGCAAGTTGCAGCTCGTCTGTGGTGGTCAGACCCAGCCATATGATGAGTGGGGCTCTACCCAACGTGCACCCAGTGGATCAGAACAATTCTAGAACACACGGAGCGGTTTTCTTGAACACGGATTAAGCCCTGAACAAAGATCATACTGAATGGCGAATCGCCATTGAAAGAGCATTTTAGTCTAGGACTACGCCTAATGTGTGTCTGAGAAACCGACCCTATATTGCTATGTAATTTGACTCAGCCCCAGCTCCATGTTAACAAGGGGGGCTCTACCCAGGCAGCTCTACCCAGCGTGGTAACAGTGATGTGTGCAGCCATGTGGAACATGGGGCCATGGCGAGGTCTTCCCACACTACCACTTATCTACTAATTACCTGTCTGTCTGTGGATGCGTGTCTTTCTGTCTGTGGAGCAGAGTGCCAGGGGGCCACTCTGTCATTAAGTTAATATTTACTCTCTGGACTGAGGGAGAGGGACTTGAAGAGCCAGCGCGCCCACTGCTCATTCACCCACCCACCCACCCGCACACTGGCATGTCTGCCAGCCAGCAGCCACTCCAAGCCCGTTGACTGTTACTATGGTAACTATCGGTGCCACAGAGAGAGAGGGGGTTTGCGAGGAGGGAAAGGTAAGAAGGTAGAATTGTTTCACTGCTTTCATACTGTAATTGAACGACTAATAGCTTGTCAAGGCTACAAATGTATCTGTGTGTGTGTGTGTGTGTGTGTGTGTGTGTGTGTGTGTGTGTGTGTGTGTGTGTGTGTGTGTGTGTGTGTGTGTGTGTGTGAGTGTGTATGTGTGCGTGTGTACATCCACTGCATGTTTTTAATGGGAGTTGTGACAATAGCAGACCCATAAATCAAATCAATGTTTAGTTGTTGCGTACACAGATCAGCAGATGTTAAAGCAGGTGCAGGGAAATGCTTGTGTTTCTAGCTCCAGCAGTGGAGTAAGTTTCTAACTGTACAATACTAACACACAAACACACAAACAATCCCCCCCAACAAGAAGAAACAAGTCTGGAATATAAACACGTGGTGTGCATAGACAGTATGAACAATATACAGTGTATAAGTAGGAAGGTATGTTCAGCAGTAGTTATATGGATGAGATATGTTGAGAATACAGTATGTACTGATAAAGTAAGTCATCAACTAGCTTCATTTCTCAGAGATCAAGTTCAATTTCAACAGAATAATATTGTAGGAATGCTAATCTTCTCTGTATCGAACTACAGCAACGATTTCACACATATATGCAAACAGTGAGAAACAAACACTGGTGTGATATGTCTGTGGGAGTGGATAAATAGAAAGGTCTGTTAGAAAGTTGTTTCAGATAACAAAAATGTATGAGGATCATTTTTTTAAAATCCTGCTTATTTACCCTGAGGTCTCCAGAGAGCTAACTTTATAGTACCTAGTGAACTTTAATGGAGTTATTGGAGTTTTAATACACTTACTATACACTTACTCTACACTTACTCCACACTAGCAGAAACAAAAGGTCATTTCATGAAATTGTATTTCATCCAAAGCTCTACAGTCTGGGTAGATAGAGAAGCAAGGCTGGTTGGTGGGAGTATGCAGGGGGTAAGGATAATATTGTTGAGCCTCTGCCAGTCCATCCTCATTAAAAGTGTGTGTGTGCCCTCTCTCTCACAAAGAAAAACACACCACCACACGCACGCACACACACACCTCCAGATTAACTGGTATTGACCTCATTTCTCAAGATTCACATCTCTCTCCCTCAATTTCTCTCTCTCTCGCTCTCTCTCTCTCTCTGCTTTCATCTCTCTATCCTTAAGTACCAGGAGGTTTATGAACCTCTAAAGTCTAAGCTCCACTATCCTCTTTTGGATTTGCTAGATATGCTTGTTCTTGGCAACCTTTTCAGCCTAGTCCTTCCTCTCCGTCTTCCTCTGTCTACCTCTCACCCCCTCCATCAGTGAGGGGCTCACTAGATGGGAAGGAGTTCAGCCTAGTCCTTCCTCTCCGTCTTCCTCTGTCTACCTCTCACCCCCTCCATCAGTGAGGGGCTCACTAGATGGGAAGGAGTTCAGCCTAGTCCTTCCTCTCCGTCTTCCTCTGTCTACCTCTCACCCCCTCCATCAGTGAGGGGCTCACTAGATGGGAAGGAGTTTAGCCTAGTCCTTCCTCTCCGTCTTCCTCTGTCTACCTCTCACCCCCTCCATCAGTGAGGGGCTCACTAGATGGGAAGGAGTTCAGCCTAGTCCTTCCTCTCCGTCTTCCTCTGTCTACCTCTCACCCCCTCCATCAGTGAGGGGCTCACTAGATGGGAAGGAGTTTAGCCTAGTCCTTCCTCTCCGTCTTCCTCTGTCTACCTCTCACCCCCTCCATCAGTGAGGGGCTCACTAGATGGGAAGGAGTTCAGCCTAGTCCTTCCTCTCCGTCTTCCTCTGTCTACCTCTCACCCCCTCCATCAGTGAGGCGCTCACTAGATGGGAAGGAGTTTAGCCTAGTCCTTCCTCTCCGTCTTCCTCTGTCTACCTCTCACCCCCTCCATCAGTGAGGGGCTCACTAGATGGGAAGGAGTTCAGCCTAGTCCTTCCTCTCCGTCTTCCTCTGTCTACCTCTCACCCCCTCCATCAGTGAGGGGCTCACTAGATGGGAAGGAGTTCAGCCTACATCCTTCACTCCACCCTCCTTTTTGTTTCACAAATCCCATTCATCCTCCTTTTCTACATTCTGTTTTACACACGCAACACTGACACACACATACAGTCAAACGCTCTGAGGAAATAATGACTAATAATGAAAATATATACTTAATGAAATGAATATAAAACAAGGGAGAAGTAGCAGGAAATATGAATGATTTCACCATTGAGAGAATACACACCTGGTTGACAGAGCTATTGACAAATGCATTAGAGACAAGAACAAACTCATTTACAGGCCACTCACTGAGGCAAACAACCTAACTGGTTGATTTGCTGGGGAGCTGTTACAATTGGATATCGAATTGGACAATTGACTAATCATTTTAATTGAAAGAAAACATCTGATTGGTTATGTCACTACGAGTATAACAAGTGGCAATCTAATTGGTTTAGTTACTCAATAACAACATTATATTTATCATCTTCATTTTGTGAGTGGTAAGTTTTTTCTGACCACGGACGCATTGAGAATTGAAAATTAAAAAAATCAATGAATATAGTAATATTCATTTATTAGGTCTGAGCAAAAGAACAGCATAATCCATGGGGGGAAAAATAATAGAATTGCAGGAAACTAGCAAAATGTTCTCTCAGCTCAATTGCAGAATATGTAGAATCGCAGGAAAGTTGCTTTAAAACGGCAAAAAAAATTCTCAGCTGCATGGCAAAACGTGTACAATTCGATGAAATTAGCTTTAAAATGGCAAACATTTCTCTCAGCTTCATGGAGAAATTTGTAGAATTTCAGGAAATTGGCTTAAAAATTCTAACATTTCTTTACAGCTCCAAGATGGGGGCTTTCTCTAAAATGTAGCCGTGTTGACAGCCAACCGTGCTCATTGCCACGCCCCCTGCCACGCCAACCACCTAAGCCCCTTTTTGATCCAGAAAAAAACCTGCCTCTGACCTCTGACCTGTGAGTGACCCTGCATGACTGTCTAGTGTGAGAAACTCTGTGGTTGTGGTAGTGCTGGCCTCTCTATGGCTTATCAGTTCTATCAGTAGCTACAGTATGTTGCCGTGAAGGAACAGTCCTTTTATAAAGCCTGCCAGAGAATTAAGAACAGGAGGACACCAGAGAGAGATAAGGAACTGCACTAGTCTCCTACATAAAGCAGGAGAGAGGGACACTATCATCGCTGGAGGGTGAGTGTGTGTGTGTGGTGCTTGAGCGTATGCATTCGGAAGCCTCGCCAATTCTTGCTTTTATGACTTTTATTTTGAACTAAGACAGGAGAGCAACTATTATCTATACTGCAATTGTGTACGTTTCCATGTGATTCATGGACACAATATTGTCTCCTACTCTTCACTGCAGAATGCCAGATGTATGACTGAAGTCTGTGTTGTGACCTGACCCTAACTGAGCCAAAAGTACAGTGTGAGGAGACCAGCTGTAAAGCACTGTTATTGGTCCTGTTGATCTCTGTCCAAGACACTGTCATTGGCCCTGTGGATCTCTGTCCCAGACACGGGTATCGGCCGTGTGGATCTCTGTCCCAGACTCTCTCCTGTTATCTCCCTCTGCTGTGTAAACCCTGCTACTCTATACAGCCATAAGCTGCTATGACAGATACCCTTTTCACACTACTGAGCCTATCGAGCCAAACCAAGCCAAGCTGTGCTGGGCTATCCTGTTTACGGACCATAGTTACTGGAATGGACAATGTAAAGAAAGAGATCTGAGCCAGAACAGTATGGTTGGGGTTGGCACTATAGTCTGTGTGTGTGTGTCTGTGGTTGGCACTACAATGAGTACGGTTACATGCTAGGGACGGACATCAAAACGCAAACTTTAACAAGAGATTACAATTTTTTCCCCCAATACTGTAAAACCTACTTTGCTAAGTTGATCCAATTACCTGACAGGTTTTAACTTATTTTATTTAACTAGGCAAGTCAGTTAAGAACAAATTCTTATTGAAGGCCTACCAAGAGGCCAAAGGCCTCCTGTGGCTGGGATAAAAATAAATAAAAATAGGACAAAACAAACATCACGACAAGAGACACCACAACACTACATAAAGAGAAACATAAGACGACAACACAGCACGACAGGTGTGGCATATCAAGAAGATGATTAAACAGCATGATCATTACACAGGTGCACCTTGTGCTGGGGACTTGCCAAGTTACAGTTGAAGTCGGAAGTTAACATACACTTAGGTTGGAGTCATTAAAACTCGTTTTTTCAACCACACCACAAATTTCTTGTTAACAAACTATAGTTTTGGCAAGTCGGTTAGGACATCTACTTTGTGCATGACAAGTCATTTTTCCAACAATTGTTTACAGACAGATTATTTCACTTATAATTCAGTGTATCACAATTCCAGTGGGAAACTTCGGATAGGCTAATTGACTTAATTGAGTAAATTGTAGGTGTACCTGTGGATGTATTTCAAGGCCTCCCTTCAAACTCAGTGCCTCTTTGCTTGACATCATGGGAAAATCTAAAGAAATCAGCCAAGACCTCAGAAAAAAAATTGTAGACCTCCACACGTCTGGTTCATCCTTGGGAGCAATTTCCAAATGCCTGAAGGTACCACGTTCATTTGTACAAACAACAGTACGCAAGTATGAACACCATGGGACCACGCAGCCATCATACCGTTCAGGAAGGAGATGCGTTTTGTCTCCTAGAGATGAACGTACTTTGGTGCGAAAAATGCAAATCAATCCCAGAACAACAAAAAAGGACCTTGTGAAGATGCTGGAGGAAACAGGTACAAAAGTATCTATATCCACAATAAAACGAGTCCTATATCGACATATATATACCGCTCAGCCACTGCTCCAAAACCGCCATAAAAAAGCCAGACTATGGTTTGCAACTGCACATGAGAACAAAAATTGTAATTTTAGGAGAAATGTCCTCTGGTCTGATGAAACAAAAATATAACTGTTTGGCAATAATGACCATCGTTATGTTTGGAGGAAAAAGGGGGATGCTTGCAAGCCGAAGAACACCATCCCAAACGTGAAGCACGGGGGTGGCAGCATCATGTTGTGGAGGTGCTTTGCTGCAGGAGGGACTGGTGCACTTCACACAATAGATGGCTTCATGAGGAGGAAAATTATGTGGATATATTGAAGCAACATCTCAAGATATCAGCCAGGAAGTTAAAGCTCTGTCGCAAATGGATTTTCCAAATGGACAATGACCCCAAGCATACTTCCAAAGTTGTGGCAAAATGGCTTAAGGGCAACAAAGTCAAGGTATTGGAGTGGCCATCAAAAAGCCCTGAGCTCAATCCTATAGAACATTTGTGGGCAGAACTGAAAAAGCGTGTGCGAGCAAGGAGCCCTACAAACCTGACTCAGTTACACCAGCTCTGTCAGGAGGAATGGGCCAAAATTCACCCAACTTATTGTGGGAAGCTTGTGGAAAGCTACCTGAAACATTTGACCCAAGTTAAACAATTTAAAGGCAATGCTACCAAATACTAATTGAGTGTATGTAAACTTCTGACCCACTTGGAATGTGATGAAAGAAATTCAAGTTGATATAAATCATTCTCTCTACTATTATTCTGACATTTCACATTCTTAAAATAAAGCGGTGATCCTAACTGACCAAATATAGGGAATTTGTACTTGGATTAAATGTCAGGAATCATGAAAAACTGAGTTTAAATGTCCTTGGCTAAGGTGTATGTAAACATCCAACTTCAAATTTAAATAAAATTGTAAAAAATGTAAAAAAATAAATGAAATATCACTCTAAAATGTGAGATTTTGTCACAACACAATGCCACAGATGGCAAGTTGAGGGAGCGTGCAATTGGCATGCTGACTGCAGGAATGTCCACCAGAGATGTTGCCAGATAACTGAATGTCCATGTCTCTACTACAAGCCGCCTCCAACGTCGTTTTAGATAATTTGGCATTACGTCCAACCGGCCTCACAGTCAGAGACCACGTGTAACCACGCCAGCCCAGGACCTCAACGTCAAGCTTCTTCACCTGCGAGATCATCTGAGAACAGCCACCCGGACAGCTGATGAAACTGGGTTTGCACAGCCGAAGAATTTCTGCACAAACGGTCAGAAACCGTCTCAGGGAAGATCATCTGCATGCTCATTGTCCTCGCTAGGGTCTTGACCTGGCTGCAGTTCGGCGTCGTAACTGACATCAGTGGGCAGATCTGTACACAATTACTGGAAGCTGAAAATGTCCCAGTTCTTCCATGGCCTGTATACTCAACAGACACGCGTACAACAGCGTGTTCCAGTTTCCGCCAATATCCAGCAACTACGCACAGCCATTGAAGAGGAGTGGAACAACATTCCACAGGTCACAATCAACAGCCAGGTTAACTCTATGTGAAGGAGATGTGTCGTGCTGCATGAGGCAAATGGTGTTTACACCAGATACTGACTGGTTTTCTGATCCACGTCCCTGCAAAATGGTATATCATACACTGCATTTGAGGAACAATGGGTAAGTAATTCTGCTTTGAAAGTTGATAAACTTGCAACCTCACTTTTGAGAAAATGGCCTTTGAATGTTTTGGTACCTACAGGAGAGCTCTTCTTTATCTACACCCATTCAGCATCGTTCACACCCTCTTAACCTCTCTGCGCTACGGATCCCTTTAGCGGGATAATTTTCCTAAACAACCGCTGAATTGCAGGGCGCAAAATATTACTAAAAATATTTATAATCTTGCAATCACAAATGAAATATACCAAAACATAGCTTAGCTTGTTGTTAATCCACCTATCGTGTCAGATTTTGAAAATATGCTTTACAGCGAAAGCAATCCAAGCTTTTGTGAGTGTATCAATCAATGCTAGAACAGCTAGCCCCAAATTAGCATGGTCACGAAAGTCAGAAAAGCAATAAAATTAATCGCTTACCTTTGATAATCTTCGGATGTTTGCAGTCACGAGACTCCCAGTTGCACAATAAATGTTATTTTTGTTCGATAAATAATACTTTTATAACAAAAAAACACCATTTGGGTTTTGCGTTATGTTCAGAAAACTACAGCCTTGTTCCGTTCGACCGAAAATTCCAAAAAGTATCCGTAATGTTCGTAGAAACATGTCAAATGTTTTTTATAATCAATCCTCAGGTTGTTTTTAACATACATAATCGATCATATTTCAACCGGACCGTAACCTATTCAATAAAAGAGAGAAAGGAAATGGAGAGCTACTCCTCTCGCGCGCAGGAACTAATCAAAGGACACCTGACTAGTTTTGAAAAATCTTGCTCATTTTTCAAAATAAAAGCCTGAAACTATGTCTAAAGCCTGGTCACAGTTGAGGAAGCCATTGGAAAAGGAATCTGGTTGATAACCCCTTTAATTGGAAGAAAGACGGGAAATGAAACACAGATTATAATTTTTTTTTAAATCACTTCCCGGGTTAGATTTCCTCAGGTTTTCGCCTGCAAAATCAGTTTTGTTATACTCACAGACAATATTTTGACAGTTTTGGAAACTTTGGAGTGTTTTCTATCCTAATCTGTAAATTATATGCATATTCTACGATCTGGACCTGAGAAATAGTCCGTTTACCTTGGGAACGTTATTAAAACATTTAAAAAAAATCTGACCCCTAGCGTCAAGAAGTTAAGCTTGATTAACCCCACCCATCTCCTTAAGGATTGAGCCGAGCATTCTGTCCTAAAAAAAACGACTTTGTCAAAATTAGAAATGTGTAATATCTGAAAATGTAGCTAGCTAGACTATCTTACCAGTATACATCATTGGTGGACGCTTCACCCTGTCACGGATGCCATGGTTGCCCCATAGTTTGAATATGTAATCCGGAGACAGGTGTATTCTCCATCTCCTTAGCTATCATACTCTAATTCCACTGATTTCAAAACTCGGTCCTCCAGAAAGTGGAGAGCAACATTCATGCAGTTCTACTACACAATACATTTTTTTTAAAAGCTGCATTAGACAGGATTACCTACACATACTGACCAGCTCAAATAGACAGAAACATGCTATATGGCAGATCAATCTGAACACATCTCTCTGCATGTCCAGCCCACTTATTATCTCAGCCAATCATGGCTGTCGGGAAAGTTGCTATCTTTTCTGTGGCGAAACCAACTAGGCTAGTAATTTAACCATTTTATTTGTACTTACAGATGGCATACAAGTTTGTTATTAAGGAACATGAAAGTTCACGTTTCAGAAGGAATTTCTGCCAAAAAACGCATTTCGATAAAACGAAAAAAGTTTACGTTCAAATGCTATTGACCCGCGAAATACGCCTAGTTTCCTGAAACGAGTCACGTGTATTCCCAGTCATGTGAAATACATAGATTATGGCCTAATGCATTTATTTCACATGACTGATTTCTTTATATGAACTTTAACTCAGTAAAATCTTTGAAATTGCTGCATATAGCGTTTATATTTTTGTTCAGTGTATTTTGTCTGTCACGATCGTTATGAGACGAATGAGTGGACCAAGGCGCAGCGTGGAAAAAATACATCTTCTTTTAATGAAGAAAAAAACAAACACTTATTAAACGAACAAAAACAAACGATCGTGAAGCTAAAACGAACTAAGTGAACACATACAACATAGAACATAGACAATTACCCACAATCACCTAAAGCCTATGGCTGCCTTAAATATGGCTCCCAATCAGAGACAACAATAAACAGCTGTCTCTGATTGAGAACCAAACCAGGCAACCATAGACTTTCCTAGACCTCTCTACTGAACACAACCCCATACACTATACACAAACCCCCTAAACAATACACACACCCTAAACTAGACAAAACACACAAACATCCCATGTCACACCCTGACCTAACTAAACTAAAAAAGAAAATCAAATTAACAGAGGCCAGGGTGTGACAGTACCCCCCCCCCCAAAGGTGCGGACTCCGACCGCAAAACCTGACACAGAAGGGGAGGGTCCGGGTTGGCCTTCCTATGGCGGCGGCTCGGGTGCGGGGCGTGGACCCCCCTCCACCATAGTCACTACCCGCTCTGGCGGATCCTGGCTGGCTGGCGACTCTGGCTGCTCATGGCTGGCTGGCGACTCTGGCTGCTCATGGCTGGCTGGCGACTCTGGCTGCTCATGGCTGGCTGGCGACTCTGGCTGCTCATGGCTGGCTGGCGACTCTGGCTGCTCATGGCTGGCTGGCGGCTCTGGCTGCTCATGGCTGGCTGGCGGCTCTGGCTGCTCATGGCTGGCTGGCGGCTCTGGCTGCTCATGGCTGGCTGGCGGCTCTGGCTGCTCATGGCTGGCTGGCGGCTCTGGCTGCTCATGGCTGGCTGGCGGCTCTGGCAGATCCTGGCTGGCTGGCGGCTCTGGCAGATCCTGGCTGGCTGGCGGCTCTGGAAGATCCTGGCTGACTGGCGGCTCTGGAAGATCCTGGCTGGTTGGCGGCTCTGGAAGATCCTGGCTGGTTGGCGGCTCTGGAAGATCCTGGCTGGTTGGCGGCTCTGGAAGATCCTGGCTGGTTGGCGGCTCTGGAAGATCCTGGCTGATTGGCGGCTCTGGCCGATCCTGGCTGATTGGCGGCTCTGGCGGATCCTGGCTGATTGGCGGCTCTGGCGGATCTTGGCTGATTGGCGGCTCTGGCGGATCCTGGCTGATTGGCGGCTCTGGCGGATCCTGGCTGACTGGCGGCTCTGGAGGATCCTGGCTGACTGGCGGCTCTGGCGGATCCTGGCTGACTGGCGGCTCTGGCGGATCCTGGCTGACTGGCGGCTCCTGACTGACGAACGGCTCTGACGGCTCGGGGCAGACGGGCGGCTCTAACGGCTCGGGGCAGACGGAAGGCTCAGATGGCGCTGGGCAGACGGATGGCTCAGATGGCGCTGGGCAGACGGATGGCTCAGATGGCGCTGGGCAGACGAATGGCTCAGATGGCGCTGGGCAGACGGATGGCTCAGATGGCGCTGGGCAGACGGATGGCTCAGATGGCGCTGGGCAGACGGATGGCTCAGATGGCGCTGGACAGGCAGGCAGCTCAGATGGCGCTGGGCAGGCAGGCAGCTCAGACGGCGCTGTGCAGACGAGCAGTGCAGGCGGCGTTGGGCAGACGGCCGACTCTGACCTGCTGAGGCGCACAGTAGGCCTGGTGCGTGGTGCCGGAACTGGTGGTACCGGACTGGAGACACGCACCTCAAGGCTAGTGCGGGGAGAAGGAACAGGGCATACTGGACCCTGGAGACGCACATTAGGCCTAGTGCGTGGTGCCGGAACTGGTGGTACCGGGCTGGGGACACGCCTCTCAGGGCTAGTGCGGGGAGAAGGAACAGGGCATACTGGACCCTGGAGACGCACATTAGGCCTAGTGCGTGGTGCCGGAACTGGTGGTACCGGGCTGGGGACACGCACCTCAAGGCTAGTGCGGGGAGCAGCAACAGGACGCACAGGACTCTGGAGACGCACATTAGGCCTAGTGCGTGGTGCCGGAACTGGTGGTACCGGGCTGGGGACACGCACCTCAAGGCTAGTGCGGGGAGCAGCAACAGGACGCACAGGACTCTGGAGACACACAGGAGGCTTGGTGCGTGGTGCCGGAACTGGTGGTACCGGGCTGGAGACACACACCATAGGGCGAGTGCGTGGAGGAGGAACAGGGCTCTGGAGACACACTGGAAGCCTGGTGCGTGGTGTTGGCACTGGTGGTACTGGGCTGGGGCGGGGAGGTGGCGCCGGATATACCGGACCATGCAGGCGTACTGGCTCCCTTGAGCACTGAGCCTGCCCAACCTTACCTGGTTGTATGCTCCCCGTCGCCCGACCAATGCGGGGAGGTGGAATAACCCGCACTGGGCTGTGTAGGCGAACTGGGGACACCATGCGTAAGGCTGGTGCCATGTATGCCGGCCCGAGGAGACGCACTGGAGACCAGACGCGTTGAGCCGGCTTCATGGCACCTGGCTCAATACTCAATCTAGCCCTGCCAGTGCGGGGAGGTGGAATAACCCGCACCGGGCTATGCACACGTACAGGAGACACCATGCGCTCTACCGCATAACACGGTGTCTGCCCGTACTCTCGCACTCCACGGTAAGCATAGGGAGTTGGCGCAGGTCTCCTATCTGACTTCGCCACACTCCCTTGTAGCCCCCCCCCCAAGAAATTTTTGGGTGTTACTCACGGGCTTCCAGCCTTGCTTCCGTGCTGCCTCCTCATATCGCCTCCTCTCGGCTTTAGCTGCCTCCAGCTCTTCACGAGGGAGGCGATATTCTCCCGGTTGTGCCCAAGGTCCCTTACCATCCAGTATCTCCCCCCAAGTCCAAGAATCCTGTGTATATAGCTCCTGCTGCTGCTTGACACGCTGCTTGGTCCTTTTTTGGTGGGTAATTCTGTCACGATCGTTATGAGACGAATGAGTGGACCAAGGCGCGGCGTGGAAAAAAGACATCTTCTTTTAATGAAGAAAAAAACAAACACTTATTAAACGAACAAAAACAAACGATCGTGAAGCTAAAACGAACTAAGTGCACACATACAACATAGAACATAGACAATTACCCACAATCACCTAAAGCCTATGGCTGCCTTAAATATGGCTCCCAATCAGAGACAACAATAAACAGCTGTCTCTGATTGAGAACCAAACCAGGCAACCATAGACTTTCCTAGACCTCTCTACTGAACACAACCCCATACACTATACACAAACCCCCTAAACAATACACACACCCTAAACTAGACAAAACACACAAACATCCCATGTCACACCCTGACCTAACTAAACTAAAAAAGAAAATCAAATTAACAGAGGCCAGGGTGTGACATTGTCTAAGTTTTACTTTGAAGACAATGTTAATTTGCTTTGACTCTAGTTTTCCATTTGCACATGAGCATTTGTGGAGCACAACAAAAAAGAAACCAAGCCAAGCATCAAACAGTTCTCCCTAAATTCCCTTTCCCCTCCGTGTCTCACTCAATCAATTGCGTTGCGACCGCTCCCTCTACACACACGTGCCGAGTGTGCACACACGCTCCTGTTAGGCCTACAAAAATAAATGCCTATAAAAACGGATCTAACTGATGAGATACACAAGCTACATTCCATGCCAAATGACGACTGTTTTATTACAATTAAAAAATGCACTGGTTGACTTAAGAATAGGAAATATGTGTTCCAACAACGAGCTGCAGTTATGGAATAATTGCGTCCATTCTAATTTCCGTTTAGGCTACTTTGCGGTTGTCACTAGTTACCACAGCCAAAAAGTCAAAATTGGCTATATCGTTAAAAAAATTCAAACACTTATTTTTTTGCTCATAATTTAAGGTTAGGGTTAGGCATAAGGTTAGCAGTGTGGTTAAGGTTAGGTTTAAGGGATAGGTTTAAAATCACAGTTTAAGAAGATAAATTGTAGAAATGGGCGAGGTTAATGACTTTGTTGCTGTTATAGGACCAGGGCACAAATAATAATATATTAATCAATAATTTTGCTCTTTATTTAGCAATCTTAAAAATAAAACCTTATTTGTTCATCAAAAATTGTGAATAACTCAACACAGATTAAAGGGTGTGCTTGAAAGGATGCACATAACTCCGCAATGTTGGGTTGAATTGGATAGAGTCTCAGTCTTAAATCATTTCCCCCATAGTCTGTATTTCGTTTTCATGCTAGTGAGGGCCGAGAATCCACACTCACATAGGTACGTGGTTGCAAAGGCATCAGTGTCTTAACAGAGTGATTTGCCAAGGCAAGAATCTCTGAGCGCAGCCCTATCCAGAAATCTGGCAGTGGCTTCTGATTAAATAACATTTTCACAGAACCGCTTGTTGCAATTTCGATGAGTCTCTCTTGTTCAGATATTGGTAAGTGGGCTGGAGGCAGGGCATGAAAGGGATAACGAATCCAGTTGTTTGTGTCATCATTTCGGGAACGTACCTGCATAATTGCGCACCCAACTCACTCAGGTGCTTCACTATATCACATTTGACATTGTCTGTAAGGTTGAGTTCATTTGCACACAAAAAAAATCATACAATGATGGAAAGACCTGTGTGTTGTCCTTGTTAATGCAGACAGAGAAGAGCTCCAACTTCTTAATCCTAGCCTCAATTTTGTCCCGCACATTGAATATAGTTGGAGAGTCCCTGTAATCCTAGACTCAGATCATTCAGGCGAGAAAAAACTTCACCCAGATAGACCAGTCGTGTGAGAAACTCGTCATCATGCAAGCGGTCAGACAAGTGAAAATGATGGTCAGTAAAGACAACTTTAAGCTCGTCTCTCAGTTCAAAAAAATGTGTCAATACTTTACCCCTTGATAACCAGCACACTTCTGTATGTTGTAAAAGCATTACATGGTCACTGCCCATATCAATGCATAATGCAGAAAATACACGAGAGTTCAGGGGCCTGACTTTAACAAAGTTAATCATTTTCACTGTAGTGTCCAAAACGTCTTTCAAGCTGTCAGGCATTTCATTGGAAGCAAGAGCCTCTCGCTGGATGCTGCAGTGTACCCAAGTGGTGTCGGGAGCAACTGCTTACACACGTGTTACCACTCCACTATGTCTCCCTGTCATGGCTTTTGCGCCATCAGCACAGATACCAACATCTTGACCACCAAAGTCCATTTGATGTCACAAAGCTGTCCAGTACTTAAAAAATATCCTCTCCTGTTGTCCTGGTTTCCAGTGGTTTGCAGAAGAGGATGTCTTCCTGAACTGACGCCCCATAAACGTAACGGACATATACCAGGAGCTGTGCCAGGCCTGCCACGTCTGTTGACTCATCCAGCTGTAACGCATAGAATTCACTGGCTTGTATGCGAAGCATTAATTGTTTCAAAACATCTCCTGCCATGTCACCGATGAGCCATGAAACAGCGTTGTTTGATGAAGCAATTGGCTGTATAGTTTTTTGGCTTTTTCCCCAGCATTGTCCCAGCCATATCCGCGGCAGCAGGAAGAATTAAGTCCTCCACAATAGTATGGGGCTTGCCTGTCCTAGCCACTCGGTAGCTCACCATATTAGACGCTTCTAGCCCCTTCTTATTAACGGTATCTGTTGCTTTTATACATGTCTTACTACTCAAAAGTCGTCTTTATTCTCGCTCAAAAAACTCCTGTGGTTTATTTTTCAAATTGTCATGTTTCGTTTCTAAATGTCTGCGCAAGAGTGAAGGTTTCCCGCGAGTAACAGTTAATGTGATTGGATGTTAATTATTTGACTAGGCTACCTATATTTGACATTGGGTTGTTATTTCGCTGAACACAAGATGGTTTCATTTTATTTTTGGCAGTGAAACGAGGCTACTCAGGTGAGAAAAAAACCTCACCCAAATGTATAGCCCTGTTGGAAAATATAACTGTACTATTTGAAAAAGTGATAAAAAAAATAATTATAATGTGAATCACATTTTCATTTGGCATATCCCCAATGGCATTGCGTGTTCCCGGGGGAACCCCGTTTGGCATACCTGGCCTAGGCTATCTTCATTGTAAAGGGTTTAAACACTGTTTCCCATGCTTGTTCAATGAACCATAAACAATTAATGAAAATGCATCTGTGGAACGGTCGTTAAGACACTTACAGCTTACAGACGGTAGGCAATTAAGGTCACAGTTATGAAAACTTAGGACACTAAAGAGGTCTTTCTACTGACTCTGAAAAACACCAAAAGAAAGATGCCCAGGGTCCCTGCTCATCTGCGTGAACGTGCCTTAGGCATGCTGCAAGGAGGCATGAAGACCGCAGATGTGGCCGTACTGTGAGACGCCTAAGACAGCGCTACAGGGAGACAGGATGGACATCTGATCGTCCTCACAGTGGCAGACAACGTGTAATAACACCTGCACAGGATTGGTACATCCGAACATCACACCTGCGGGACAGGTACAGGATGGCAACAACAACTGCCCGAGTTACACGAGGAACGCACAATCCTTCCATCAGTGCTCAGACTGTCCGCAATAGGCTGAGAGAGGCTGGACTGAGGGCTTGTAGGCCTGTTGTAAGGCAGGTCCTCACCAGACATCACCGGCAACAACGTCGCCAATGGGCACAAACCCACTGTCGCTGGACCAGACAGGACTGGCAAAAAGTGCTCTTCACTGACGAGTCGCGGTTTTGTCTCGCCAGGGGTGATGGTCGGATTCGCGTTTATCGTAGAAGGAATGAGCGTTACACCGAGGCCTGTACTCTGGAGCGGAATCGATTTGGAGGTGGAAGGTCCGTCATGGTCTGGGGCGGTGTGTCACAGCATCATCGGACTGAGCTTGTTGTCATTGCAAGCAATCTCAACGCTGTGGGTTACAGGGAAGACATCCTCCTCCCTCATGTGGTACCCTTCCCACAGGCTCAACCTGACATGACCCTCCAGCATGACAATGCCACCAGCCATACTGCTCGTTCTGTGCGTGATTTCCTGCAAGACAGGAATGTCAGTGTTTTGCCACGGCCAGCGAAGAGCCCGGATCTCAATCCCATTGAGCACGTCTGGGACCTGTTGGATCGGAGGATGAGGGCTAGGGCCATTCCCCCCATAAATGTCTGGAAACTTGCAGGTGCCTTAGTGGAAGAGTGGGGTAACATCTCACAGCAAGAATTTGCAAATCTGGTGCAGTCCATGAGGAGGAGATGCACTGCAGTACTTAATGCAGCTGGTGGCCACAACAGATACTGACTGCTACTTTTGACTTTTGATTTTCAACCCCTTTGTTCAGGTACACATTATTTTATTTCTGTTAGTCACATGTCTGTGGAACTTGTTCAGTTTATGTCTCAGTTGTTGAATCTTGTTATGTTCATACAAATATTTACACATATTTGCTGAAAATAAACGCAGTTGACAGTGAGAGGACGTTTCTTTTTTTGCTGAGTTTATATGAGGCAATTAGTTATCTATAATGGTTCCGATTAATTGTTGCGCACTGTTGGCATATAGATGAATGCAAACATACACTACATGATTAAAAGTATGTGGACACCTGCTTGTCGAACATCTCATTCCAAAATAATGGGCATTAATATGAAGTTGGTCCCCCATTTGCTGCTATAACAGCCTCCACTTGCCTGGGAAGGCTTTCCACTAGATGTTGTAACATTGCTGCGGGGACATGCTTCCATACAGCCACAAAAGCATTAGTGAAGTCGGGCACTGATGTTGGGCATTAGGCCTGGCTCGCAGTCGGCGTTCTAGTTCATCCCAAAGGTGTTCGATGGGGTTGAGGTCAGGGCTCTGTGCAGGCCAGTCAAGTTCTTCCACACCGATCTCAACAAACCATTTCTGTATGGACTTCGCTTTGTGCTGACAGGACATTGTCATGCTGACAGGAAAGGGCCTTCCCCAAACTGTTGCCACAAAGTTGGAAGCACAGAATCATCTAGAATGTCATTGTATGCTGTAGCATTAAGATTTCCCCTCAATGGAACTAAGGCGCCTAGCTCGAACCATGAAAAACAGCCCCAGACCATTATATATATTCCTCCTCCACCAAACTTTACAGTTGGCACTATGTATTGGGGCAGGTAGCGTTCTCCTGGCATCCGCCAAACCCAGATTGGTCCGTCGGATTGTCAGATGGTGAAGTGTGATTCATCACTCCAGAGCAAAAGTTTCCACTGCGCTAATGACTGTGAGCTTTACACTACTACTGCCAAAGAAACAGTCACATTACTCTTGAAAAATAATTTAAAAATACACTGCTATAACTTTGATTAAGTTGTTAATAATTAATGTCCTAATAATTCAAAAGAGCGTTCAGAACACCAGGTGTTTTAATCGGCGTATGCTTACTATGATTTTGACCTAATGCCATTTAAAATAAGCAGAGTAAAGTGTTTACTTGACATTTGCCATAACCGACCTACTGTCATAATCCGTTTAATATCGATTTATTAGTGCAAGTAAACGTGCTCAGTGTGAAGAGGGTACGGAGCTACTGTAATCCAGAGAGCCGAGCTGAGAGCCGACCACTGAGAGGCGCTAGAGAAGAGTCGTGAGGCAGAACACAACTCCACTCTGGACCAACGGAGCATAGGGAAAGCCTACGCAGAAACTGTGTGTGTGCGTGTGCACCCGTGTGTGTTTGTACAGTACCTGTGTACGCAGAATCTCCCCTTTGGTTAGCTGCATGTCTCCAGTGAGCTCTTTGACAGCAATGCCCAGTGGCTCCAACCGCTTACTGAAGTAATTCGTCATCTCTGCTGCCAGGGCCTTCATAGGAGCTACATACACTATCTACAGAGGGAGAGAGAGAGAGATGGAGGGAAGGGAGGGAGCGAGTAGGAGAGAAGAGAGAGAAAGAGGGCAGCAAGAAAGAGGGAGGGAGATAAATATATATAGAGAAAAGGGAGAACGGGGGGAAAGAGAGAAAGAAAGTGAGAGGAAGTGGAAGGTCGAGGTCATGATAAATGAGTGAACAGCACAGTATCACTTGTTCCCTGGCAACCAGCATAAATCACTATTTATTGAAAAATATGAAACAGGCCACTTAGATTAAGAAAGTTTAATGAAGATGTATGAGAAAGTGGCTATCGTCGCTGGCTTGCATCGGGTGTGTGGTGTTAGAATGTGTGTGTATTAGAACATGTGTGTGTGTGTGTGTGTGTGTGTGTGGGGGGGGGGGGGGGGTGGCTTTATAAGGACAACCAATAATAAATGTTTTCTACTGTATGTTTGTATGTCTTGCTCACACACACACACACACACAGCTGAGTGGTACCTTGAATTCATCCTTCTTGATGACCCCTCCAGGTTGGAGGTGCTGTCTGATCTCATGGAGGACTGTCAGCATGGCGATGTTGGTCTTGCCGGCCCCAGTGGTGGCACAGATGAGCAGGTTCTCATTGGTGTTGTAGGCTGTCTCAAACACTATGGACTAGATCCTGTTCAGATGCTGCATCCCCTTAATCACCAACTGACCAACCTGGGGGGAATGAAAGAGGGAGAGACAGAGAGAGACAGAGAGAGACAGAGACAGAGAGACAGAGACAGAGAGAGCGAGACAGAGAGAGCGAGACAGAGAGAGCGAGAGAGAGCGAGAGAGAGACAGAGAGAGAAAGACAGAGAGAGAGCGAGAGACAGAGAGAGCGAGAGACAGAGAGAGAGCGAGAGAGACAGAGAGAGAGAGAGCGAGAGAGAGCGAGAGAGAGCGAGAGAGAGCGAGCGAGCGAGAGAGAGCGAGCGAGAGAGAGAGAGACAGAGAGAGAGAGAGAGAGAGAGAGAGAGAGAGAGAGAGAGAGAGAGGGAGGAAGATAATAAGAAAGGGTTCAAATCAGAGTAATTATGAGAGTCATTACAAAGATAGACATGGGAGCATGATGATACAAGTCTAACACACACGTCAGGAAAGAGCAGAGTGGACGGGAGGGATGGTCAGGGTAAAGACAAACATTGGTTGTCCTTACTGAGAGGGTCACCAGAACATTTTAATGGTTTTAGATGAGTCACACAGTGGAAAGAACCCCCCCCCCCCCCCCCACATACACACGAGTGTAAACCGATGTACCACTGATTGACAGACCATTTCCCTCATACTATAGGGCAGGTTTCCCAACAGGCGGCCCATGGGCCAAATGCTTTTATTAGGCCCCCCCAAGTCTTCTGAGCAAAAAAGTATTTATTTTTACATTTAGCATTTTTGGGAGAATTTGAATTGTTGTACACAAACAACTGTAAAAACACCAGGATATTAGCTCCAAGTGATTTTAATTTAAAGAAATCTGTTACCATGTATTCCCAATAGAGCGACACGTGATCATATACAAAGGAAAACAAAGGTTTTAAATTATTATGTTTTAGTCAAACATATTTGTTTGGGCTTCTTGTGGTCAATTTTCAGTCTACAAATTATATGCAATTATGTTCCGGCCCCACGACCATCCGCTCAAGAAAAAAAATAGTCCCGAGGCTGAATCTAGTTGATGATCCCTGCTATATGGGGGGAGGTGATTTACTGTTGCCTAGGGGGGGGGCTGCAGACAGGGTGTGGGAAGGGGAAGGGCATTGACTGCCAGTAGGAGAGAGGTTAAATCCTGAGTGGTGGGAACAGCTGTCAGTCAACCTGGCTTCTCCATGGCAACAGAGTGTGGGTGACAGACAGGCCTCAATCTCCCGGCGACCGACGTTGATAAGGAGAGAAATGACCCTTCTGAAAGACAGCAACCGTGACCTGTTGACCGTCCACTACTCGGACACACGCGCGAAAACACACAAGACATTCAGTCGTCAGAGTGGGCAGTTAACCGCTCCGGCCACCCTCACTCCTAGGGAAAAAGACACATAACTGCAGGTCGAGGTGTGTGCTCTGTCCCCATCTGTCCATCAATCTCCCTCTCACTCACTTTATAGCCTTATTTTACTTCGTGCTCCCTCTCTCAACTCTTTTTCTGTCTCTATCTCTCGGAGTGGATCAGGATGTCTAGAGCTTAGACAGCAATATCATTTATTTAAGGATTCATTAAAAATATGCCATCACTCTACGCTTCCTCCCAGTTTCGCTCTGACACTCAGAAAAATAAAGAATGAGTGCTGCGTGTCATCCAGGGGCTGGGGCCAAAGAGGAGAGAAGAGGCAGGAGTCAGCCCCGCGGCCCTGACAACCCAACCCAACACTGATGAAGGCAGGAGTCAGCCCCGCGGCCCTGACAACCCAACCCAACACTGATGAAGGCAGGAGTCAGCCCCGCGGCCCTGACAACCCAACTCTGATGAAGGCAGGAGTCAGCCCCGCGGCCCTGACAACCCAACTCTGATGAAGGCAGGAGTCAGCCCCACGACCCTGACAACCCAACTCTGATGAAGGCAGGAGTCAGCCCCACGGCCCTGACAACCCAACCCAACTCTGATGAAGGCAGGAGTCAGCCCCGCGACCCTGACAACCCAACCCAACACTGATGAAGGCAGGAGTCAGCCCCGCGGCCCTGACAACCCAACCCAACTCTGATGAAGGCAGGAGTCAGCCCCGCGGCCCTGACAACCCAACCCAACTCTGATGAAGGCAGGAGTCAGCCCCGCGACCCTGACAACCCAACCCAACTCTGATGAAGGCAGGAGTCAGCCCCGCGGCCCTGACAACCCAACCCAACTCTGATGAAGGCAGGAGTCAGCCCCGCGACCCTGACAACCCAACCCAACTCTGATGAAGGCAGGAGTCAGCCCCGCGGCCCTGACAACCCAACCCAACTCTGATGAAGGCAGGAGTCAGCCCCGCGGCCCTGACAATCCAACTCTGATGAAGGCAGGAGTCAGCCCCGCGACCCTGACAACCCAACCCAACTCTGATGAAGGCAGGAGTCAGCCCCGCGACCCTGACAACCCAACCCAACACTGATGAAGGCAGGAGTCAGCCCAGCGGCCCTGACAACCCAACCCAACACTGATGAAGGCAGGAGTCAGCCCCGCGGCCCTGACAACCCAACCCAACACTGATGAAGGCAGGAGTCAGCCCCGCGGCCCTGACAACCCAACTCTGATGAAGGCAGGAGTCAGCCCCGAGGCCCTGACAACCCAACCCAACTCTGATGAAGGCAGGAGTCAGCCCCGCGACCCTGACAACCCAACCCAACTCTGATGAAGGCAGGAGTCAGCCCCGAGGCCCTGACAACCCAACCCAACACTGATGAAGGCAGGAGTCAGCCCCGCGGCCCTGACAACCCAACTCTGATGAAGGCAGGAGTCAGCCCCGAGGCCATGACAACCCAACCCAACACTGATGAAGGCAGGAGTCAGCCCCGAGGCCCTGACAACCCAACTCTGATGAAGGCAGGAGTCAGACCCGCGACCCTGACAACCCAACCCAACTCTGATGAAGGCAGGAGTCAGACCCGCGACCCTGACAACCCAACCCAACTCTGATGAAGGCAGGAGTCAGCCCCGAGGCCCTGACAACCCAACCCAACTCTGATGAAGGCAGGAGTCAGCCCCGCGGCCCTGACAACCCAACCCAACTCTGATGAAGGCAGGAGTCAGCCCCGCGGCCCTGACAACCCAACCCAACACTGATGAAGGCAGGAGTCAGCCCCGCGGCCCTGACAACCCAACCCAACACTGATGAAGGCAGGAGTCAGCCCCGAGGCCCTGACAACCCAACCCAACTCTGATGAAGGCAGGAGTCAGCCCCGAGGCCCTGACAACCCAACCCAACACTGATGAAGGCAGGAGTCAGCCCCGTGGCCCTGACAACCCAACCCAACACTGATGAAGGCAGGAGTCAGCCCCGCGGCCCTGACAACCCAACCCAACACTGATGAAGGCAGGAGTCAGCCCCGAGGCCCTGACAACCCAACCCAACTCTGATGAAGGCAGGAGTCAGCCCCGAGGCCCTGACAACCCAACCCAACTCTGATGAAGGCAGGAGTCAGCCCCGAGGCCCTGACAACCCAACCCAACACTGATGAAGGCAGGAGTCAGCCCCGCGGCCCTGACAACCCAACCCAACTCTGATGAAGGCAGGAGTCAGCCCCGAGGCCCTGACAACCCAACCCAACACTGATGAAGGCAGGAGTCAGCCCCGCGGCCCTGACAACCCAACCCAACTCTGATGAAGGCAGGAGTCAGCCCCGCGGCCCTGACAACCCAACTCTGATGAAGGCAGGAGTCAGCCCCGCGACCCTGACAACCCAACCCAACTCTGATGAAGGCAGGAGTCAGCCCCGAGGCCCTGACAACCCAACCCAACTCTGATGAAGGCAGGAGTCAGCCCCACGGCCCTGACAACCCAACTCTGATGAAGGCAGGAGTCAGCCCCGCGACCCTGACAACCCAACCCAACTCTGATGAAGGCAGGAGTCAGCCCCGAGGCCCTGACAACCCAACCCAACCCAACTCTGATGAAGGCAGGAGTCAGCCCCACAGCCCTGCGACCCAACCCAACCCAACTCTGATGAAGGCAGGAGTCAGCCCCGAGGCCCTGACAACCCAACCCAACTCTGATGAAGGAAGGAGTCAGCCCCGCGGCCCTGACAACCCAACCCAACTCTGATGAAGGCAGGAGTCAGCCCCGAGGCCCTGACAACCCAACTCTGATGAAGGCAGGAGTCAGCCCCGCGACCCTGACAACCCAACCCAACTCTGATGAAGGCAGGAGTCAGCCCCGAGGCCCTGACAACCCAACCCAACACTGATGAAGGCAGGAGTCAGCCCCGCAGCCCTGACAACCCAACCCAACACTGATGAAGGCAGGAGTCAGCCCAGCGGCCCTGACAACCCAACCCAACACTGATGAAGGCAGGAGTCAGCCCCGCGGCCCTGACAATCCAACTCTGATGAAGGCAGGAGTCAGCCCCGTGGCCCTGACAACCCAACCCAACTCTGATGAAGGCAGGAGTCAGCCCCGCGGCCCTGACAACCTAACCCAACTCTGATGAAGGCAGGAGTCAGCCCCGCGACCCTGACAACCCAACCCAACTCTGATGAAGGCAGGAGTCAGCCCCGCGGCCCTGACAACCCAACCCAACACTGATGAAGGCAGGAGTCAGCCCCGCGGCCCTGACAACCCAACTCTGATGAAGGCAGGAGTCAGCCCCGCGGCCCTGACAACCCAACCCAACACTGATGAAGGCAGGAGTCAGCCCCGCGGCCCTGACAACCCAACCCAACTCTGATGAAGGCAGGAGTCAGCCCCGCGGCCCTGACAACCCAACCCAACTCTGATGAAGGCAGGAGTCAGCCCCGCGGCCCTGACAACCCAACCCAACACTGATGAAGGCAGGAGTCAGCCCCGCGGCCCTGACAACCCAACCCAACACTGATGAAGGCAGGAGTCAGCCCCGAGGCCCTGACAACCCAACCCAACTCTGATGAAGGCAGGAGTCAGCCCCGAGGCCCTGACAACCCAACCCAACACTGATGAAGGCAGGAGTCAGCCCCGTGGCCCTGACAACCCAACCCAACACTGATGAAGGCAGGAGTCAGCCCCGCGGCCCTGACAACCCAACCCAACACTGATGAAGGCAGGAGTCAGCCCCGCGGCCCTGACAACCCAACCCAACACTGATGAAGGCAGGAGTCAGTCCCGAGGCCCTGACAACCCAACCCAACTCTGATGAAGGCAGGAGTCAGCCCCGAGGCCCTGACAACCCAACCCAACACTGATGAAGGCAGGAGTCAGCCCCGTGGCCCTGACAACCCAACCCAACACTGATGAAGGCAGGAGTCAGCCCCGAGGCCCTGACAACCCAAACCAACACTGATGAAGGCAGGAGTCAGCCCCGAGGCCCTGACAACCCAACCCAACTCTGATGAAGGCAGGAGTCAGCCCCGAGGCCCTGACAACCCAACCCAACTCTGATGAAGGCAGGAGTCAGCCCCGAGGCCCTGACAACCCAACCCAACACTGATGAAGGCAGGAGTCAGCCCCGCGGCCCTGACAACCCAACCCAACTCTGATGAAGGCAGGAGTCAGCCCCGCGGCCCTGACAACCCAACTCTGATGAAGGCAGGAGTCAGCCCCGCGACCCTGACAACCCAACCCAACTCTGATGAAGGCAGGAGTCAGCCCCGCGGCCCTGACAACCCAACCCAACTCTGATGAAGGCAGGAGTCAGCCCCGCGGCCCTGACAACCCAACCCAACACTGATGAAGGCAGGAGTCAGCCCCGCGGCCCTGACAACCCAACCCAACACTGATGAAGGCAGGAGTCAGCCCCGAGGCCCTGACAACCCAACCCAACTCTGATGAAGGCAGGAGTCAGCCCCGCGATCCTGACAACCCAACCCAACTCTGATGAAGGCAGGAGTCAGCCCCGAGGCCCTGACAACCCAACCCAACTCTGATGAAGGCAGGAGTCAGCCCCGCGGCCCTGACAACCCAACCCAACTCTGATGAAGGCAGGAGTCAGCCCCGCGGCCCTGACAACCCAACTCTGATGAAGGCAGGAGTCAGCCCTGAGGCCCTGACAACCCAACCCAACACTGATGAAGGCAGTAGTCAGCCCCACGGCCCTGACAACCCAACCCAACACTGAAGAAGGCAGGAGTCAGCCCCACAGCCCTGACAACCCAACCCAACCCAACTCTGATGAAGGCAGGAGTCAGCCCCGCGGCCCTGACAACTCAACCCAACTCTGATGAAGGCAGGAGTCAGCTCCACGGCCCTGACAACCCAACCCAACCCAACTCTGATGAAGGCAGGAGTCAGCCCCGCGACCCTGACAACCCAACCCAACCCAACTCTGATGAAGGCAGGAGTCAGCCCCGAGGCCCTGACAACCCAACCCAACTCTGATGAAGGCAGGAGTCAGCCCCGCGATCCTGACAACCCAATCCAACTCTGATGAAGGCAGGAGTCAGCCCCGCGACCCTGACAACCCAACCCAACTCAACTCTGATGAAGGCAGGAGGAGGAAAAGGTTAAATTATTAATGAATCAAAGAGCAACTTTATTAGAGTCCACTTAAGCCGGTGGAAGGTTGATTGTGGTTACACCATGGCACTGAGAGAGAGAGGTATCTATCTATCTATATATACACATACACACACACACAAAACATAAATGCAACATGTAAAGTGTTGGTCACATTTTTAATGAGCTGAAATAAATGATCCCAAAAATGTTCCATATGCACAAAAAGCTTCCAATCACAAGCCAAGATAATCCATCCATCTAACAGGAGGGATCGTATGAGGATGGCGGGGTGCTCAGGAGTATTTCTGTTTGTAATAAAGCCCTTTTGTCAGGAAAAACAAATTCTGATTGGCTGGGCCTGGCTCCCCAGTGGGTGGGCCCCAGTGCGCCCTTACCCAGTCATGTGAAAACCATAGATTAGGGCCTAATGAATTTATTTCAATTGACTGATTTCCTTCGATGAACTATAAGTAAAATCTTTTAAATTGTTGCATGTTGCATTTATATTTTCGTTCATTTATTCAGAGAGAGAGAGACAAAGAAAGAGGAATACAAAGAGGTAGAGAGAGAAATAAAAAAGAGGCCAAAAGAGAGAAAGGCGATACTATACACACCATCTTGACACATCTTTGAACTAAGCGAGTAAAATAATGGATATTAGTGCAGTGTGTTGTTTTGTACCCATCCTTTCTCTCTAGTCTAAATGACTGTAGGGCTGACTTCCTCTCATCCTCTCTCCCTGGCGAGTGGAGCGTCCTCCTGTCTAACCAATTATTTTCCCCAAGGCCAAGTCCTGAGAGCACCAACCAATTTATAAATATGCATTTCTGAATTAGGAGCGGCACAGTTTCACCCTCTTCCGCACGGCTCCTGCACACACACGCAAGCAAGCACGCACGCACGCACGCAAACAAGCACACACAATTGCCAGTACTCAAACACACACTCTGTGTCGCTGTGGCAAACACGTTCACTTTAAGCGGCTAGACCGCCTTTTGTTTTGATTTATCGACTTTGTCTGTAGATAACGAGGAGCCAGTGTCCCGAACTCCTTAAACATGCTAATTCATGCAAATGTATGCCTGCCACAATATTCACCTTGAGGTAATGCATACATGTCGTAAATATGAAGTTGCCATCCTTCAATGATCTTTTGAAAATGTTCAGTGCTTTGTTTTTTTCATTTCTTAAAACATCTCTGGCTGGCTTCATTGTTATTCAGATGTATGCACTGTACATCTTCCAATAGGAGATGCAGCTGTCCCTACCAGGAGTAGTCTCCGGGGTCCAAGCAGCAGTAACTCACTGAAGAGGTAACGTTACTGTAGGCTACTTGAGATACTATCATATGCAGCTGTTAACATAACATTCATTTCATTAAAAATCCCTGTCTCCAAGCAACAAACACCAGCATGGTTATACATCTTCAGCACTAAGTGAAATACCACAAATATAGCTAACAGTTAAAACATTTTTATTTTATTTAACCTTTATTTGACTAGGCAAGTCCGTTAAGAACAAATTCTTATTTACAATGAAGGCCTACTAACCGAACTAAAAATCGGCCTATATCGAATCTTCCATTCCTCTCAAAAAAAATTGAAAAAGCTGTTACACAGCAACTCACTGCCTTCCTGAAGACAAACAATGTATACGAAATGCTTCAGTCTGGTTTTAGACCCCATCATAGCACTGAGACTGTACTTGTGAAGGTGGTAAATGACCTTTTAATGGCGTCAGACCGAGGCTCTGCATCTGTCCTCGTGCTCCTAGACCTTAGTGCTGCCTTTGATACCATCGGTCACCACATTCTTTTGGAGAGATTGGAAACCCAAAATGATCTACACGGACAAGTTCTGGCCTGGTTTAGATCTTATCTGTCAGAAAGATATCAGTTTGTCTCTGTGAATGGTTTGTCCTCTGATAAATCAACTGTACATTTCGGTGTTCCTCAAGGTTCCGTTTTAGGACCACTACTGTTTTCACTATATATTTTACCTCTTGGGGATGTCATTCGAAAACATAATGTTAACTTTCACTGCTATGTGGATGACACACAGCTGTACATTTCAACGAAACATGGTGAAGCCCCAAAATTGCCCTCGCTACAAGCCTATGTTTCAGACATAAGGAAGTGGATGGCTGCCAAATTTCTACTTTTAAACCCGGACAAAACAGAGGTGCTTGTTCTAGGTCCCAAGAAACATAGAGATCTTCTGTTGAATCTGACAATTAATCTTGATGGTTGTAAAGTCGTCTCAAATAAAACTGTGAAGGACCTCGGCATTACTCTGGACCCTGATCTCTCTTTTGACGAACATATAAAGACTGTTTCAAGGACAGCTTTTTTCCATCTACGTAACATTGCAAAAATCAGAAACTTTCTGTCCAAAAATGATGCAGAAAAATTAATCCATGCTTTTGTTACTTCTAGGTTAGACTACTGCAATGCTCTACTTTCCGGCTACCCGGATAAAGCACTAAATAAACTTCAGTTAGTGCTAAATACGGCTGCTAGAATCCTGACTAGAACCAAAACATTTGATCATATTACTCCAGTGCTAGCCTACCTACACTGGCGTCCTGTTAAAACTTCTTGGGGATATAGGGGGTGCTGTTTCGCATTAGCATAATTTGCTCTACAGATTAAACTGCCTAGTACTCAATTCTTGCTCGTACAATATGCATATTATTGTTATTATTGGATAGAAAACACTCTCTAGTTTCTATAGCCGTTTGAATTATGTCTCTGAGTGGAACAGAACTCATTCTACAGCACTTTTCCTGATATGGAGTGAGATTTCAGAAATCTTGGCCTCTGGTCCCAGGTCAGTTTTAATGTCCTGTAAATGCTATGAGGATACAAACACTGCCCACGCCTTCCTCTAGATGTCAGTAAGTGGTGACAATTTGAATGGAGTCGATTGCGCAATCAGGGCCTGTATAAAAGGCCAAAGACCGGATGTACCGTTCTTTTGCTCCCTGCGCCTGACGCACGATGGACGTCGGACCTGCTCTCTTTCCAAGCTGTTGTTTAGCCAGTAATATATCGCCGGTCATGTTTTTACTCGTTATAGGTGTTAAAAACATCATAAGGTAGTTAATTTAAACCGTTTTATAGCAATTTATATCCGTTTAGTGCGATTTTGAGGCATTGCTTTGTGATGCACTTTGAAGCGCCGGGCACGTTTCGGGGTCCCGGTCGAACGTTAGTGGGCATTTCGACGGACAAGAGGACATCTTTCGACCAAAAGAAGATTAGACCCAAGAAAGGATACATTGCCCAAGATTCTGATGGAAGATCACCTCATAGTAAGAAATATTTAAGATGATAAATCGTTGTTCTGTCGAAAAATTTTAAACGCATATTCCGCCATTTTTTTTGGTATAGCTTCGCTTGGCGAACCCTGTATTGCACAGTAAGGATAATTTTAGAAATGTAATTCAGCGATTGCATTAAGAACTAATTTGTCTTTCGATTGCTGTCCACCCTATATTTTTTAGTAAAGTTTACGATTAGTTATTCATTACGCCAGATCACTGTCCAAAATGGCGCCCGACATTTTCAGGCTAGTTTTGCTAGTATTGTCATTGTATAACCACGTTTTTTTGTGGCTAAATATGCACATTTTCGAACAAACTCTATATGTATGTTGTAATATGATGTTACAGGAGTGTCATCGGAAGAATTCTGAGAAGGTTAGTGAAAAAATTAATATACACTGCTCAAAAAAATAAAGGGAACACTTAAACAACACAATGTAACTCCAAGTCAATCACACTTCTGTGAAATCAAACTGTCCACTTAGGAAGCAACACTGATTGACAATAAATTTCACATGCTGTTGTGCAAATGGAATAGACAAAAGGTGGAAATTATAGGCAATTAGCAAGACACCCCCAATAAAGGAATGGTTCTGCAGGTGGTGACCTCAGACCACTTCTCAGTTCCTATGCTTCCTGGCTGATGTTTTGGTCACTTTTGAATGCTGGCGGTGCTTTCACTCTAGTGGTAGCATGAGACGGAGTCTACAACCCACACAAGTGGCTCAGGTAGTGCAGTTCATCCAGGATGGCACATCAATGCGAGCTGTGGCAAAAAGGTTTGCTGTGTCTGTCAGCGTAGTGTCCAGAGCATGGAGGCGCTACCAGGAGACAGGCCAGTACATCAGGAGACGTGGAGGAGGCCGTAGGAGGGCAACAACCCAGCAGCAGGACCGCTACCTCCGCCTTTGTGCAAGGAGGTGCACTGCCAGAGCCCTGCAAAATGACCTCCAGCAGGCCACAAATGTGCATGTGTCAGCATATGGTCTCACAAGGGGTCTGAGGATCTCATCTCGGTACCTAATGGCAGTCAGGCTACCTCTGGCGAGCACATGGAGGGCTGTGCGGCCCCACAAAGAAATGCCACCCCACACTATGACTGACCCACCGCCAAACCGGTCATGCTGGAGGATGTTGCAGGCAGCAGAACGTTCTCCACGGCATCTCCAGACTCTGTCACGTCTGTCACATGTGCTCATGTGCTCAGTGTGAACCTGCTTTCATCTGTGAAGAGCACAGGGCGCCAGTGGCGAATTTGCCAATCTTGGTGTTCTCTGGCAAATGCCAAACGTCCTGCACGGTGTTGGGCTGTAAGCACAACCCCCACCTGTGGACGTCGGGCCCTCATACCACCCTCATGGAGTCTGTTTCTGACCGTTTGAGCAGACACATGCACATTTGTGGCCTGCTGGAGGTCATTTTGCAGGGCTCTGGCAGTGCACCTCCTTGCACAAAGGCGGAGTAGCGGGCCTGCTGCTGGGTTGTTGCCCTCCTACGGCCTCCTCCACGTCTCCTGATGTACTGGCCTGTCTCCTGGTAGCGCCTCCATGCTCTGGACACTACGCTGACAGACACAGCAAACCTTTTTGCCACAGCTCGCATTGATGTGCCATCCTGGATGAACTGCACTACCTGAGCCACTTGTGTGGGTTGTAGACTCCGTCTCATGCTACCACTAGAGTGAGAGCACCGCCAGCATTCAAAAGTGACCAAAACATCAGCCAGGAAGCATAGGAACTGAGAAGTGGTCTGAGGTCACCACCTGCAGAACCATTCCTTTATTGGGGGTGTCTTGCTAATTGCCTATAATTTCCACCTTTTGTCTATTCCATTTGCACAACAGCATGTGAAATTTATTGTCAATCAGTGTTGCTTCCTAAGTGGACAGTTTGATTTCACAGAAGTGTGATTGACTTGGAGTTACATTGTGTTGTTTAAGTGTTCCCTTTATTTTTTTGAGCAGTGTATTTTGGCGATGATAACGTTATCGCTCTCTTTGGCTTGAATCAATGCTCGGGTAACGTTTGCACATGTGGTATGCTAATATAACGATTTATTGTGTTTTCGCTGTAAAACACTTAGAACATCTGAAATATTGTCTGAATTCACAAGATCTGTGTCTTTCCATTGCTGTGAGCTGTGAAATTTTTAAGAAATGTTTTATGATTAGTAATTAGGTAATACACGTTGCTCTCTGTATTTATTCTAATCGAGTTGTGATGGTGGGTGCAATGGTAAACTATGATTTCTACCTGAAATATGCACATTTTTCTAACAAAACCTATCCTATACAATAAATATGTTATCAGACTGTCATCTGATGAGGTTTTTTCTTGGTTAGTGGCTATCAATATCTTTATTTGGCCGAATTGGTGATAGCACCTGATGGAGTAAGAAACTGATGGAGTTAGAAAAGTGGTGTCTTTTGCTAACGTGGTTAGCTAATAGATTTACATATTTTGTCTTCCCTGTAAAACATTTTAAAAATCTGAAATGGTGGCTTTATTCACAAGATCTGTATCTTTCATTTGGTGTCTTGGACTTGTGATTTAATGATATTTAGATGCTACTATTTAATTGTGACGCTATGCTAGCGATGCTAATCAGTGGGGGGGGGGTTGGGGGTGCTTGTCAAGTGGGACGCTAGCGTCCCGCGACCCCAGAGAGGTTAAGGCAAGGGCTGATTTCAAGGTTTTACTGCTAACCTACAAAGCATTACATGGGCTTGCTCCTACCTATCTTTCAGATTTCGTCCTGCCGTACATACCTACACGTACGCTACGGTCACAAGACGCAGGCCTCCTAATTGTCCCTAGAATCTCTAAGCAAACAGCTGGAGGCAGGGCTTTCTCCTATAGAGCTCCATTTTTATGGAATGGTCTGCCTACCCATGTGAGAGACGCAGACTCGGTCTCAACTTTTAAGTCTTTACTGAAAACTCATCTCTTCAGTAGGTCATATGATTGAGTGTAGTCTGCCCCAGGAGTGTGAAGGTGAACGGAAAGGCTCTGGAGCAATTCTCTGCCTCTAACCCTATTACAGGGGCTGAGTCACTGGCTTACTGGTGCTCTTTCATGCCGTCCCTAGGAGGGGTGCGTCACTTGAGTGGGTTGAGTCACTGACGTGATGTTCCTGTCTAGGTTGGCACCCCCCCCCTTGGGTTGTGCCGTGGCGGAGATCTTTGTGGGCTATACTCGGCCTTGTCTCAGGATGGTAAGTTGGTGGTTGAAGATATCCCTCTAGTGGTGTGGGGGCTGTGCTTTGGCAAAGTGGGTGGGGTTATATCCTTCCTGTTTGGCCCTGTCCGGAGGTATCATCGGATGGGGCCACAGTGACTCCTGACCCATCCTGTCTCAGCCTACAGTATTTATGCTGCAGTACTTTATGTGTCGGGGGGCTAGGGTCAGTTTGTTATATCTGGAGTACTTCTCCTGTCTTATCCGGTGTTCTGTGTGAATTTAAGTATGCTCTCTCTAATTCTCTCTTTCTCTCTCTTGGAGGACCTGAGCCCTAGGACCATGCCTCAGGACTACCTGGTATGATGACTCCTTGCTGTCCCCAGCCCACCTGGCCGTGCTGCTGCTCCAGTTTCAACTGTTCTGCCTGCGGCTATGGAACCCTGACCTGTTCACCGGACGTGCTACCTGTCCCAGACCTGCTGTTTTCAACTCTCTAGAGACAGCAGGAGCGGTAGAGATACTCTTAATGATCGGCTATGAAAAGCCAACTGACATTTACTTCTTAGGTGCTGACTTGCTGCACCCTCGACAACTACTGTGATTATTATTATTTGACCATGCTGGTCATCTATGAACATTTGAACATCTTGGCCATGTCCTGTTATAATCTCCATCTGGCACAGCCAGAAGAGGACTGGCCACCCCTCATAGCCTGGTTCCTCTCTAGGTTTCTTCCTAGGTTTTGGCCTTTCTAGGGAGTTTTTCCTAGCCACCGTGCTTCTACACCTGCATTGCTTGCTGTTTGGGGTTTTAGGCTGGGTTTCTGTACAGCACTTTGAGATATCAGCTGATGTAAGAAGGGCTATATAAATAAATTTGATTTGATTTGATGATCGGTAAGCTTCTCTGACAGCTGTTGCTTAAAAGGTAGAGAGGGAGATATAAGTCTCCAGCTTCAGTGATTTTTTGCAATTCGTTCCAGTCATTGGCAGCATAGAACTGGAAGGAAAGGTGGCCAAAGGAAGTGTTGGCTTTGGGGATGACCAGTGAAATATACCTGCTGGAGCGCGTGCTGCTGGTGGGTGTTGCTAAGGTGACCAGTGAGCTGAGATAAGGCGGGGCTTTACCTAGCAAAGACTTATAGATGACCTGGAGCCAGTGGTTTTGGCAACGAATCTGTAGCGAGGGCAAGCCAACGAGAGCATACAGGTCGCAGTGGTGGGTAGTATATGGGGCTTTGGTGACAAAACGTATGGCACTTTGATAGACAACATCCAGTTTGCTGAGTAGAGGGTTGGAGGCTATTTTGTAAATGAAATCGCCGAAGTCCAAGATTGGTAGGATAGTCAGTTTTATGAGGGTATGTTTGGCAGCATGAGTGAAGGAGGCTTAATGTGAGTCTGGAAGGAGAGTTTACAGTCTAACCAGACACCTAGGTATTTGTAGTTGTCCACATATTCTAAGTCAGAACCGCCCAGAGTAGTGATGCTAGACGGGCGGGCAGCAATCGGTTGAATGAATTTCGTTTTACAAGCGTTTAAAAGCAGTTGGAGGCCACTGAAGGAGTGTTGTATGGCATTGAAGCTCGTTTGGAGGTTTGTTAACACAGTGTACAAAGAAGGATCAGAAGTATACAGAATGGTGTCGTCTGCGTAGAGGTCGATCAGAGAATCACCAGCAGTAAGAGCGACATCATTGATATATACAGTCGTGGACAAAAGTTTTGAGAATGACACAAATATTAATTTTCACAAAGTCTGCTGCCTCAGTTGGAATGATGGCAATTTGCATATACTCCAGAATGTTATGAAGAGTGATCAGATGAATTGCAATTAATTGCAAAGTCCCTCTTTACCATGCAAATTAACTGAATCCCCCCCAAAAAATTCCACTGCATTTCAGCCCTGCCACAAAAGGACCAGCTGACATCATGTCAGTGATTCTCTTGTTAACACAGGTGTGAGTGTTGATGAGGACAAGGCTGGAGATCACTCTGTCATGCTGATTGAGTTTGAATAACAGACTGGAAGCTTCAAAAGGAGGTTGGTGCTTGGAATCATTCTTCCTCCTCTTTCAACCATGGTTACCTGCAAGAAAACACGTGTCGTCATCATTGCTTTGCACAAAAAGGGCTTCACAGGCAAGGACATTGCTGCCAGTAAGATTGCACCTAAATCCACCATTTATCGGATCATCAAGAACTTCAAGGAGAGCGGTTCAATTGTTGTGAAGAAGGCTTCAGGGCGCCCAAGAAAGTCCCCCAAGCGCCAAGACCGTCTCCTAAAGTTGATTCAGCTGCGGGATCGGGGCACCACCAGTACAGAGCTTGCTCAGGAATGGCAGCAGGCAGGTGTGAGTGCATCTGCACGCACAGTGAGGCTAAGACTTTTGGAGGATGGCCTGGTGTCAAGAAGGGTAGCAAAGAAGCCACTTCTCTCCAGGAAAAACATCAGGGACAGACTGATATTCTGAAAAAGGTACAGGGATTGGACTGCTGAGGACTGGGGTAAAGTCATTTTCTCTGATGAATCCCCTTTCCGATTGTTTGGGGCATCCGTAAAAAAGCTTGTCCGGAGAAGACAAGGTGAGCGCTACCATCAGTCCTGTGTCATGCCAACAGTAAAGCATCCTGAGACCATTCATGTGTGGGGTTGCTTCTCAGCCAAGGGAGTGGGCTCACTCACAATTTTGCCTAAGAACACAGCCATGAATAAAGAATGGTACCAACACATCCTCCGAGAGCAACTTCTCCCAACAATCACAAACAGTTTGGTGACGAACAATGCCTTTTCCAGCATGATGGGGCACCTTGCCATAAGGCAAAAGTGATAACTAAGTGGATCGAGGAACAAAACATTGATATTTTGGGTCCATGGCCAGGAAACTCCCCAGACCTTAATCCCATTGAGAACTTGTGGTCAATCCTCAAGAGGCGGGTGGACAAACAAAACCCCACAAATTCTGACAAACTCCAAGCATTGATTATGCAAGATTTGGCTGCCATCAGTCAGGATGTGGCCCAGAAGTTAATTGACAGCATGCCAGGGCGGATTGCAGAGGTCTTTAAAAGGGTCAACACTGCAAATACTGACTCTTTGCATTAACTTCATGTAAATGTCAATAAAAGCCTTTGACACTTATGAAATGTTTGTAATTATAATTCAGTATTCCATAGTAAAATCTGACAAAATTATCTAAAGTCACTGAGGCAGCATACTATATGAAAATTAATATTTGTGTCATTCTCAAAACTTTTGAACACAACTGTACAGAGAAAAGAGTCGGCCCGAGAATTGAACACTGTGGCACCCCCATAGAGACTGCCAGAGGTCCGAACAACAGGCCCTCCGATTTGACACACTGAACTCTATCTGAGAAGTAGTTGGTGAACCAGGCGAGGCAGTCATTTGAGAAACCAAGGCTGTTGAGTCTGCCGATAAGAATGCAGTGATTGACAGAGTCAAAAGCCTTGGCCAGGTCGATGAAGATGGTTGCACAGTACTGTCTTTTATCGATGGCGATTATGATATCGTTTAGGACCTTGAGTGTGGCTGAGGTGCACCCAGCTCGGAAACCAGATTGCATAGTGGAGAAGGTATGGTGGGATTCGAAATGGTCGGTGATCTGTTTGTTAACTTGGCTTTCGAAGACCTTAGGAAGGCAGGGTTGGATAGATATAGGTCAGTAGCAGTTTTGGTCTAGAGTGTCTCCCCCTCTGAAGAGGGGGATGACCGCGGCAGCTTTCCAATCTTTTGGGTTGCAATAATTTCTGTGGATCATTTTTGAAAGAGAGGGTCCAGATTGTCTAGCCCAGCTGATTTGTAGGGATCCAGATTTTGCAGACCTTTCAAAACATTAGCTGTCTGGATTTGGGTGAAGGAGAGGCCGGGGGGGGGGGGGGGGGGGGGGGGGGGGGGGGGGGGCGCTTGGGCAAGTTACGTAAGTGGGTGCAGAGCTGATGGCCGGGGTAGGGTAGCCAGGTGGAAAACATGGTCAGCCGTGAAAAAATGCTCATTGAAATGATCGATTATCGTAGATTTATCGGTGGTGACAGTGTTTCCTAGCCTCAGTGCAGTGGGCAGCTGGGAGGAGGTGCTCTTATTCTCCATGGACTTTACAGTGTCCCAAAACTTTTTGGAATTAGTGCTACAGGATGCAAATTTCTGTTTTAAAAGCTAGCCTTAGCTTTCCTAACTGACTGTGTATATTGGTTCCTGACTTCCCTGAAGAGTTGCATATCGCGGGGGCAATTCGATGCTAATGCAGAATGCCACAGGATGATGAAAAAATGCTAATCCTTTGCACATGAACGCTCACTCATTCGGGAATAATTGCAATCAATATATATATTTACGCTCAGTGTGTTGTTGGGATCTCTGTTGAAAAGTTAGTTTCTGTTGGAGAGTCTGTCCGCCCTCTCTCTCTGTTGTGTTTAGAATGGATAGTTCAGAGTGACATTCATTCATGTCGTTATAGAATAGATGTTTTGGTGGTTGTCGATCTTTGCGTTCAATGATACCGAATTCCTAGCTGCAGACTATTAATTAATATCAAAGACTTGTTCTTATTCTGTCGGTATCGATAGTCTAAGAGTTTAACCACGTGGTATGGTTAAAAGATTCAGCCATCTACTCAAACCTTGGCCCTCTCGTTATCGAGGTAAGCTGGTCTGGTGATAGAAAACCCGGGTGGGGGTTTTATTTCGGAAGAGCAGAAAAAGGCTGTCTCATGACGCCAGGTCCTAACTGTGCTCATGGGCGGTCCTCTGATTTAGTTAAACTCCAAAGGGAATTGGAGTTTCCTTCATTAACCTGTCTGGCACCGGGGTTCCGCTAGCGGAACTCCTCCCACATTCCACTGAAAAGGCAGAGCGCGAAATTCAAAAAATATTTTTGAGAAATATTTAACTTTCACACATTAACAAGTCCAATAGAGCAAATGAAAGATACACATCTTGTGAATCCAGTCAACATGTCCGATTTTTTAAATGTTTTACAGCGAAAACACCACATATATTTATGTTAGCTCACCACCAAATACAAAAAAGGACAGACATTTTTCACAGCACAGGTAGCATGCACAAAGCCAACCAAACTAACCAAGAACCAACCAAACTAACCAAGAAACAACTTCATCAGATGACAGTCTTATAACATGTTATACAATAAATCTATGTTTTGTTCGAAAAATGTGCATATTTGAGGTATAAATCAGTTTTACATTGCAGCTACCATCACAGCTACCGTCAGAAATAGCACCGAAGCAGCCAGAGTAATTACAGACACCAACGTCAAATACCTAAATACTCATCATAAAATATTTCTGAAAAATCGATGGTGTACAGCAAATTAAAGACAAACATCTTGTGAATCCAGCCAATATTTCCGATTTTTTAAGTGTTTTACAGCGAAAACACAATATAGCATTATATTAGCCTACTACAATAGCCTACCACACTACCGCATTCATTCATCAAGGCACGTTAGCGATAGCAATAGGCACGTTAGCGATAGGGAATAAACCAGCAAAAGATATTAATTTTCACTAACCTTCATAAACCTTCATCAGATGACAGTCCTATAACATCAGGTTATACATACACTTATGTTTTGTTCGAAAATGTGCATATTTAGAGCTGAAATCAGTGGTTATACATTGTGCTAACGTAGCATCTTTTTCCCCAGAATGTGCGGATATTTTTATGACACTCAACTATTCTGACCAAATAACTATTCATAAACGTTACTAGAAAATACATGTTGTATAGGAAATGATAGATACACTAGTTCTTAATGCAATCACCGTGTTAGAATTCTAAAAATAACTTCATTACGACATCCAGCTTAGTTATAGCGAGAGCGTGCCCAAAATCTGGGCGCAAACTACTAGTACAACATGTTCGACAGATATATGAAATAGCATCATAAAATGGGTCCTACTTTTGATGATCTTCCATCAGAATGTTGTACAAGGGGTCCTTTGTCCAGAACAATCGTTGTTTGGTTTTAGAATGTCCTCTTCTCCAGTCAATTAGCACGGAAAGCTAGCAAAGTAGCGCGAAGCTCTCCTTCCTGAACAAAGGCACACAACGCAACACGCCTAACGTCCCGAATAAATTTCAATAATCTAATAAAACTATAATGAAAAAACATACTTTACGATGATATTGTCACATTTATCAAATAAAATCAAAGCCGGAGATATTAGTCGTCTATAACGACAGCTTTTCAGAAGGCAATACCAGGTCCCTTCGCGCGCGCTCCAGAAAACAGGAAACTGGTGACACGTCATACAAAGAGCTTTTATTTGACCCCAGATCAAGTTATACACTCCATTTCTTCTCTCACTGCCTGTCGACATCTAGTGGAAGACGTATGAAGTGCATGTATACTAATAAATATCAAGGACATTTATAGGCAGGCCCTAGAACAGAGCATCGATTTCAGATTTTCCACTTCCTGTCAGGAAGTTTGCTGCAAAATGAGTTCTGTTTTACTCACAGATATAATTCAAACGGTTTTAGAAACTAGAGAGTGTTTTCTATCCAATAGTAATAATAATATGCATATTGTACGAGAGAGAATTGAGTACGAGGCCGTTTAAATTGGGCACGATTTTCCCCCAAAGTGAAAACAGCGCCCTCTGTCCTCAACAGGTTTTAAACAGTCCAAAATTACATTACACAATTTCACAAATAGTATCATCCTCACTCATTCATCTTATACAACAATTAGATGTAAGCCTCATATCTGAGGCTATTGTGTAAACACGTTATGGTAATGTGGCCGTATTGTCTCCCATGAGTTTCACAAAATTGTACCAAACGGACCAGTCCGTAGCTGGTTTCTTCACCGATCTTTTATACATTCTCCAGAACATACATGTTGTTCGGACCTCAAGTTCTGTGAGGTGGAAGTAATTCCTTTGTTCTCTCTAAGAAAACTCACTCTCTCTCTATACTGTGGCCATGAGGAGATAATCTCCTCCAGGAATTTACGACCTCTCTGACCACAGCAGCCTGGTTGTAGGAGACAGAGAGAGGGGGATGGTGCTCGCTGTACCCAAAGAGGGTAAAGTCATGACAGCAGTGAATAAAGCAAACTTAGGGAGGAGGCTTCTAATGTTAACATGCATGAAACCAAGGCTTTTATGGTTACAGAGGTCAACAAATGAGAGCGCCTGGGGAATGGGAGTGGTGCTGGGGGCTGCAGGGCCTGGGTTAACCTCTACATCACCAGAGGAACAGAGGAGGAGTAGAATAAGGGTACGGCTAAAGGCAATAAGAACTGGATGTCTATTGTGTTCGGAACAGAGAGTAAAAGGAGCAGATTTCTGGGCGTGGAAGAATAGATTCAAGGCATAATGTACAGACAAGGGTAAGGTAGGATGTGAGTACAGTGGAGGTAAACCTAGGCATTGAGTGACAATGAGAGAAGTTTTGTCTCTAGAGGCACCAGTTAAGCCAGGTGAGGGTACCACATGTGTGGGGTGTGGAACAAAAGGGCTATCTAAGGCATATACACCTCTGCTGTTTTCAATTGGGATCTCAGCTATCACTGCCTCATTGCCTGTATCCGCTATGGGTCCGCGGTCAAACGACCACCCCTCATCACTGTCAAACGCTCCCTAAAACGCTTCTGCGAGCAGGCTTTTCTAATCGACCTGGCCCGGGTATCCTGGAAGGATATTGACCTCATCCCGTCAGTTGAGGATGCCTGGTCGTTCTTTAAAAGTGCTTTCCTCACCATCTTAGATAAGCATGTCCCGTTCAAAAAATGCAGAACTAAGAACAGATACAGCCCTTGGTTCACTCCAGACTTGACTGCCCTTGACCAGCACAAAAACATCCTGTGGCGGACTGCAATAATATCGAATAGTCCCCGCGATATGCAAATGTTCAGGGAAGTCAGGAACCAATACACGCAGTCAGTCAGGCAAGCAAAGTCTAGCTTTTTCAAGCAGAAATTTGCATCCTGTAGCTCTAACTCCAAAACGTATTGGGACACTGTAAAGTCCATGGAGAACAAGAGCACCTCCTCCCAGCTGCCCCCTGCACTGAGGCTAGGTAACAGGGTCACCACTGATAAATCCATGATAATTGAAAATTTCAATAAGCATTTCTCTACGGCTGGCCATGCCTTCCTCCTGGCTACTCCAACCCCGGGCAACAGCCGCCCGGGCCTGCTGGAGGTCATTTTGCAGGGCTTTGGCAGTGCTCCTCCTTGCACAAAGGCGGAGGTAGCGGTCCTGCTGCTGGGTTGTCGCCCTCCTACGGCCTCCTCCACGTCTCCTGATGTACTGGCCTGTCTCCTGGTAGCGCCGCCATGCTCTGGACACTACGCTGACAGACACAGCAAACCTTCTTGCCACAGCTCGCATTGATGTGCCATCCTGGATGAGCTGCACTACCTGAGCCACTTGTGTGGGTTGTAGACTCCGGCTCATGCTACCACTAGAGTGAGAGCACCGCCAGCATTCAAAAGTGACCAAAACATCAGCCAGGAAGCATAGGAACTGAGAAGTGGTCTGTGGTCACCACCTGCAGAACCACTCCTTTATTGGGGGTGTCTTGCTAATTGCCTATAATTTCCACCTTTTGTCTATTCCATTTCCACAACAGCATGTGAAATTTATTGTCAATCAGTGTTGCTTCCTAAGTGGACAGTTTGATTTCACAGAAGTGTGATTGACTTGGAGTTACATTGTGTTGTTTAAGTGTTCCCTTTATTTTTTTGAGCAGTGTATATACGAAATACATACAAAAAAAACAAGGAAGAAAATGATATTTACATGGGACAAGACGTGACAATACAAAACACACGTCCGACTGCTACGCCATCTTGGATGTGCCTAACCCAGTGACTAAAAGTGTTGTTAGTTCCAGATGTCTAATAGAGGACCATACACATCTGTGGTCAACGTAGCAGCAAGATTAAATTCAGTTCCTAATGAGGCCAGCTGTGTGGACCCCAACTGTAACCCGTCTCTAAAACCCAACTGGCTAACTCATGACTGTGAACACTCTGTTAAAGTGAGCAAGCTGGATGGAACGTGACCGTTCGACACAGAGTATCGAACCCATCAAGGCCCAGAACATCTGTGTGTGTGTTGTGTGTATTCCAATCCCAGTCTGTACCATGTCTCGTGTGTGTGTGTGTGTTGTGTGTTGTGTGTTGTGTGTGTGTGTGTGTGTGTGTCCCAGTCTCGGTTCATACAGTGTAGTCTATGTGTGTGTGTGTGTGTGTGTGTGTATATATGTCCCAGTCCGTACTGTGTAGTGAGTGCGATGGAAGCTGTCAGGCTCATTATCAGAGTGCTAGCACAGCCTACGGCCATATGTGCCAACCAGGCTGACTGGGAATAAACTGCCAATATAGAACCAATCCACCAGCCACTCTAAACTCACTAATTGGAGCCTCAAAGATCCCAGTAATGATTCTACAGCTAAATCTAAAACACCCACCAAGCAGTCTCTGTCCAATTGCCTCCCTGTCCTAGTTTTAACATACAGTGCATTGGGAAAGTATTCAGACATCTTTACTTTTCCCACATTTTGTTACGTTATAGCCCTATTCTAAAATGGATTCAATTGTTTTTTCCCCCTCATTAATCTACCCACAATACCCCAAAATTGCACCTTTGGCAGCAATTACAGAGTCTTCTTGGGTATGACCCTACAAGCTTGGCACACCTGTATTTGGGGAGTTTCTCCCATTCTTTTCTGCAGATCGTCTTAAAACTTCTTGTCAATATGGGGGCGCTGTTTCCACTTTGGAAAAAATCGTGCCCAAATTAAACTGCCTCGTACTCTATTCTAGATCATACAATATGCATAGTATTATTACTATTGGATAGAAAACACTCTCAAGTTTCTAAAACTGTTTGAATTATATCTGTGAGTAAAACAGAACTCATTTTGCAGCAAACTTCCAGACAGGAAGTGAAAAATCTGAAAACAATGCTCTGTTCCAGGGCCTGCCTATTGAATTGCCTTATATTTATGGATATGCATGCACTGCATACGCTTTCCACTAGATGTCAACAGGCAGTGGAAGGTGGAATGGGGTGTCTAGCTTGATCTGAGGTCGAACAAGAGCTCTTGGAATGGCGTGTCCAGAATTTCCTTTCTCTACCTAGGCGCGGGAAGCACCTCCCTATTGTCTTATGATAAGCGTTCGGTATACACGGCTAATATCTCCGGCTTTGTTTTTATTTGATACATATTCGAAAAACATCATAAAGTAGGTTTTTTCAACCGAGTTTCATCAGTTTATTCAACGTTTAATGGGACTTTTGGAGTTTTCCGTTCTATGCTTCAAGAGAAGATGGGCATGTTCGCGCCACATGGCTAGCCTTGTGGAGCGAATTCGACAGGAGAGAAATACATTCTAAAACCAAACAACGATTTATTCTGGACAAAGGACTCCTTGTACAAGATTCTGATGGAAGCTCAGCAAAAGTAAGAACAATTTATGATGTTATTTCGTATTTCTGTGGAAAATGTTTAGTCCTATTATCCGCCCTTTTTGCGGGCGCTGTCTCGCTATAACGTAAGCTGTTTGTTATGGTAAAGTTATTTTTAAAAATCTAACACGGCGGTTGCATTAACTTCTTGCCACTATAGGGGGTGCTGTTTCGCATTAGCATAATTTGGTCTACAGATTAAACTGCCTAGTACTCAATTCTTGCTCGTACAATATGCATATTATTGTTATTATTGGATAGAAAACACTCTCTAGTTTCTATAGCCGTTTGAATTATGTCTCTGAGTGGAACAGAACTCATTCTACAGCACTTTTCCTGACAGGGAGTGAGATTTCAGAAATCTTGGCCTCTGGTCCCAGGTCAGTTTTAATGTCCCTGTAAATGCTATGAGGATACAAACACTGCCCACGCCTTCCTCTAGATGTCAGTAAGAGGTGACAATTTGAATGGAGTCGATTGCGCAATCAGGGCCTGTATAAAAGAGCACAAGGCGGAAGTGGCTTTCTTTTCCTGCTGCGCCTGACGCACGATGGACGTCGGACTGGCTCTCTTTCCAAGCTTTGGTTTAGCCACTTATATATCGCCGGTCATGTTTTTACTCGTTATAGGTGTTAAAAACATCATAAGGTAGTTAATTTAAACCGTTTTATAGCAATTTATATCCGTTTAGTGCGATTTTGAGGCATTTCTTTGTGATGCACTTTGAAGCGCCGGGCACGTTTCCAGTACCGGTCGAACGTTAGTGGCCATTTCGACGGACAAGAGGACATCTTTCGACCAAAAGACGATTAGACCGGAGAAAGGATACATTGCCCAAGATTCTGATGGAAGATCAGCTCATAGTAAGAAATATTTAAGATGATAAATCGTTGTTCTGTAGAAAAATGTTAAAAGCATATTCCGCCATTTTTTTTGGTATAGCTTCGCTTGGCGAACCCTGTATTGCACAGTAAGGATAATTTTAGAAATGTAATTCAGCGATTGCATTAAGAACTAATTTGTCTTTCGATAGCTGTCCAACTTATATTTTTTTAGTCAAGTTTATGAATAGTTATTCATTAGACAAGATCACTGTCAATGATGGCGCCCGACATTTTCAGGCCAGTTTTGCTAGTATTCTCATTGTATAACCACGTTTTTTTGTGGCTAAATATGCACATTTTCGAACAAACTCTATATGTATGTTGTAATATGATGTTACAGGAGTGTCATCGGAAGAATTCTGAGAAGGTTAGTGAAAAAATTAATATATTTTGGCGATGATAACGTTATCGCTCTCTTTGGCTTGAATCAATGCTCGGGTAACGTTTGCACATGTGGTATGCTAATATAACGATTTATTGTGTTTTCGCTGTAAAACACTTAGAAAATCTGAAATGTTGTCTGAATTCACAAGATCTGTGTCTTTCCATTGCTATGCGCTGTGTATTTTTAAGAAATGTTTTATGATGAGTAAATTGGTAATACACGTTGCTCTCTGTAGTAATTCTAGTCGCTTTGGTGAGATTTGTGATGGTGGCTGCAATGGCAAACTATGATTTATACCCGAAATATGCACATTTTTCTAACAAAACCTATGCTATACAATAAATATGTTATCAGACTGTCATCTGATGAGGTTTTTTCTTGGTTAGTGGCTATCAATATCTTTATTTGGTCGAATTGGTGATAGCACCTGATGGAGTAAGAAACTGATGGAGTTAGAAAAGTGGTGTCTTTTGCTAACGTGGTTAGCTAATAGATTTACATATTTTGTCTTCCCTGTAAAACATTTTAAAAATCTGAAATGGTGGCTTTATTCACAAGATCTGTATCTTTCATTTGGTGTCTTGGACTTGTGATTTAATGATATTTAGATGCTACTATTTAATTGTGACGCTATGCTAGCGATACTAATCAGTGTGGGGGGGGTGGGGGGTGATCCCGGATCCGGGGTTGAGAGGCGTGAAAAGTTAAGAACTAGTGTATCTTTCATTTGCTGTCCAACATGTATTTTTTAGTAAAGTTTATGATGAGTTCTTTGGTCAGATTAGGTGAGTGTCCAAAATAGCTCCGGACAATTTGGTGAATCGATGCTACATATTCACAATGTATAACCACGGTTTTCAGCTCTAAATATGCACATTTTTTCGAACAAAACATAAGTGTATTGTATAACCTGATGTTATAAGACTGTCATCTGATGAAGTTGGTCAAGGTTAGTGATTAATTTTATATCTTTTGCTGGTTTTTGCGATCGCTACCTTTTGCTGCTAATAAATGCATTTGTGTGTTTGGCTATTGTGGTAAGCTAATATAATGCTATATTGTGTTTTCGCTGTAAAACACTTAAAAAATCGGAAATATTGGCTGGATTCACAAGATGTTTATCTTTCATTTGCTGTACACCATGTATTTTTCACAAATGTTTTATGATGAGTATTTAGGTATTTCACGTTGCTCTCTGTAATTATTCTGGCTGCTTTGGTGATATTTTTGATGGTGGCTGCAATGTAAAACTATGATTTATACCTCAAATATGCACATATTCGAACAAAACATACATTTATTGTATAACATGTTATAAGACTGTCATCTGATGAAGTTGTTTCTTGGTTAGTGACTAATTATATCTCTATTTGGTCGGTTTTGTGATAGCTACCTATGCGGTAGAAAAATTGTGAAAATATGCGGTTGAGTCTTTTGCTATTGTGGTTAGCTAATAGAAATACATATTGTGTTTTCGCTGTAAAACATTTTAAAAATCGGAAATGATGGCTGGATTCACAAGATGTTTATCTTTCATTTGCTGTATTGGACTTGTGATTTCATGAAAATTATATTATATGATATCCCTGTCGCGTTAGGCTAGGCTATGCTAGTCAGCTTTTTTGATGAGGAGGATCCCGGATCCGGGAGAGAGAAGCGGTATTTCTCCCATTCTTTTCTGCAGATCGTCTTAAGCTCTGTCAGGTCGCCGCCGCACAGCTATTTACAGGTCTCTCCAAAGATGTTTGATCGGGTTCAAGTCCGGGCTCTGGCTGGGCCACTCAAGGACATTGTGCTTAGGGTCATTGTCCTGTTGGAAGTTGAACCTTCGCCCCAGTCTGAGGTCCTGAGCACTCTGGAGCAGGTTTTCATCAAGGATCTCTCTGTACTTTGCCTCGATCCTGACTAGTCTCCCGGTCCCTGCCGCTGAAAAACATCCCCATAGCATGACGCTGCCACCCCCATGCTTCCCCGTAGGGATGGTGCCAGGTTTCCTCCAGATGTGACGCTTGGCATTTAGGCCAAATAGTTCAATCTTGGTTTCATCAGACCAGAGAATCTTGTTTCTCATGGTCTGAGAGTCTTTAGCTGGCTTTTGGTAAACTCTAAGCGGGGTGTCAAGTGCCTTTTACTGAGGAGTGGCTTCCTTCTGGCCACTCTACCATAAAGGCCTGATTGGTGGAATGAGGCAGAGATGGTTGTCCTTCTGGAAGGTTCTCCCATCTCCACAGAGGAACTCTGGAGCACTGTCAGAGTGACCATTGGGTTCTTGGTCACCTCCCTGACTAAGCCCTTTCTCTCCCGATTGCTCAGTTTGGCCAGGATGCCAGATCTAAAAAGAGTCTTGGTGGTTCCAAACTTCTTCCATTTAAGAATGATGGAGGCCACTGTGTTCTTGTGGATCTTCAATGCTGCAGACATTTTTTGGTACCCTTCACCAGATCTGTGCCATGACACAATTCTGTCTCTGAGCTCTACGTACAATTCATTCGACCTCATGGCTTGCTTTTTGGTCTGACGTGCACTGTCAACTGTGGGACCTTATATAGACAGGTGTGTGCCTTTCCAAATCTTGACCAATCAATTGAATTTACCAAAGGTGGACTCCAATCAAGTTGTAGAAACATCTCAAGGATGATCAATAGAAACATGATGCATCTGAGCTCAATTTCGAGTCTCATAGCAAAGGGTTTGAATACTTACAGTTGAAGTCGCAAGTTTACATACACCTTAGCCAAATACATTCAAACTCAGTTTTTCACAATTCCTGACATTTAATCCTAGTAAAAATTCCCTGTCTTAGGTCAGTTAGGATCACCACTTTATTTTAAGAACGTGAAATGTCAGAATAATAGAAGAAAGAATGATTTATTTCATATTTCATTTCTTTCATCACATTCCCAGTGGGTCAGAAGTTTACATACACTCAATCAGTATTTGGCAGCATTGCCTTTAAATTGTTTAACTTGGGTCAAACTTTTCGGGTAGCCTTCCACAAGCTTCCCACAATAAGTTGGGTGAATTTTGGCCCATTCCTCCTGACAGAGCTGGTGTAACCGAGTCAGGTTTGTAGGCCTCCTTGCTCGCACACGCTTTTTCAGTTCTGCCCACACATTTTCTATAGGATTGAGGTCAGGGCTTTGTGATTGCCACTCCAATACCTTGACTTTTGTTGTCCTTAAGCCATTTTGCCACAACTTTGGAAGTATGCTTGGGGTCATTGTCCATTTGGAAGACCCATTTGCGACCAAGCTTTAACTTCCTGACTGATGTCTTGACATGTTGCTTCAATATATCCACATCAATTTCCTTCCTCGTGATGCCATCTATTTTGTGAAGTGCACCAGTCCCTCCTGCAGCAAAGCACCACCACAACATGATGCTGCCACCCCCGTGCTTCACGGTTGGGATGGTGTTCTTCGGCTTGCAAGCCTCCACCTTTTTCCTCCAAACATAACGATGGTCATTATGGCCAATCAGTTCTATTTTTGTTTCATCAGACGAGAGGACATTTCACCAAAAAGTACGATCTTTGTCCCCATGTGCAGTTGCAAACCGTAGACTGGCTTTTTATGGCGGTGTTGGAGCAGTGGCTTCTTCCTTGCTGAGCGGCAAGGGAGAGAGGAAAAGGGAGAGAGGAAAAGGGAGAGAGGAGAGGGAGGAAAAGGGAGAGAGGAGAGGGAGGTGAAGGGAAAGAGAAGCAGAGAAAAGGGAGGGAAATTGAGAAAAAGACAGAGGGTGGGTGGAGGGAGAAAGCGAGGGAGAGAGCAAGAATAAGAGAAGCAAGCAATCAATCACCCCATCCTGAGGCACCCGTCCAGGGGGCACTGGGACTGGACTCACACGGATGGACTCACTCGTGCACACGCACGCACCGACTCACCCCCACACGCCGAAACATACCCGCACGCGCCGACACACCCCTACGCGCACGCGCCGACACACCCCTACGCACACGCACCGACTCACCCCTACGCGAACGCGCCGACTCACCCCTACGCGAACGCGCCGACTCACCCCTACCCGCACGCGCCGACACACCCCTACGCGCACGCGCCGACACACCCCTACCCGCACGCGCCGACACACCCCTACGCGCACGCGCCGACACACCCCTACGCACACGCACCGACTCACCCCTACGCGAACGCGCCGACTCACCCCTACGCGAACGCGCCGACTCACCCCTACGCGCAAGCGCCGACTCACCCCTACGCGCACGCGCCGACACACCCGCACGCTCCGACAAACCCCTAAGCACACGCGCCGACACACCCCTACGCGCACGCGCCGACTCACCCCTACGCGCCCACGCCGACTCACCCCTACGCGCCCGCGCCGACTCACCCCTACGCGCCCGCGCCGACACACCCCTACGCGCACGCGCCGACTCACCCCTACGCGCAAGCGCCGACTCACCCCTACGCGCAAGCGCCGACTCACCCCTACGCGCACGCGCCGACACACCCGCACGCTCCGACAAACCCCTAAGCACACGCGCCGACACACCCCTACGCGCACGCGCCGACACACCCCTACGCGCACGCGCCGACTCACCCCTACGCGCACGCGCCGACTCACCCCTAGGCGCACGCGCCGACACACCCCTACGCGCACGCGCCGACTCACCCCTACGCGCACGCGCCGACTCACCCCTACGCGCACGCGCCGACTCACCCCTACGCGCACGCGCCGACTCACCCCTAGGCGCACGCGCCGACACACCCCTACGCGCACGCGCCGACTCACCCCTACGCGCACGCGCCGACTCACCCCTACGCGCACGCGCCGACTCACCCCTACGCGCACGCGCCGACTCACCCCTACGCGCACGCGCCGACTCACCCCTAGGCGCACGCGCCGACACACCCCTACGCGCACGCGCCGACTCACCCCTACGCGCACGCGCCGACTCACCCCTACGCGCACGCGCCGACTCACCCCTACGCGCACGCACCGAATCACCGCTACGCGCACGCACCGACTCACCCAACCCCACACCCTCACACACACACACACACGGACTAAGTCAAGTCTTCACGGACTGACGGACTCGCACACACGGACTGATGGACTCGCACACATGGACTGACTCACTGACGGATGGACTCACGGACGGACTCACACACGGACTGACGGACTGACTCACGGACGGACTCACACACGGACCGACTCACTGACGGACGGACTCACACACGGACTGACTCACACACGGACTGACTCACGGACGGACTCACGGACGGACGGACTGACGGAGACGGACTCACACGGACTCTCACACACGGACGGACTCACGGACTTACACACACACACAGACACACACACACACTGACTCACACACACACTGACACACACACACTGACACACACACACACACACACACACACACACACACACACACACACACACACACACACACACACACACACACACACACACACACACACACACACGGACTCACACACACACACTCACACACACACACACACACACACGGACTCACACACACACACACACGGACTCACACATACAGACTCACACACACAACCTGAGAGATAAGTAGCTCTAGATGAGATGTATGCTGCCACTCCCCAAGGCCTCTCCTTTCACATCAGAGATAAGGCTTTAACAAGCCTCTGTCCACCATCTGTGCTCTTTCCACCCCCCACTCTCTCTCTCATCCCCACACCTGCTTTGCAAGTCTGAGCATACACACACACACACGTGTGCACTGAGGAGGAAATCAAAACTGGATTAGGAAACGTAATCAGGACATATTAATTATGGATGGCACTCCCTGCTCT
>NC_052343.1:21606154-21738654 GCF_016432855.1 Salvelinus namaycush
GAGAACCAACCCGAAGAGCAAATGTATCAGGTACTGGAGTGGGTAATAGCCAAGGTAGCAGAACCCATGGCTAGGGGTGAATCTAGGGTTGGAGATGGGGGTTAAGGAAGGAGACCGGACCTGAGGTATGGGATAGGGCCGGGATGATACCAGTCCCACACAAAAAAATCCATGGCGAAAATGAAAACACAAAGCAGACCAAATTCTTTGGTCCTTTAAATACCTGCTGTGTGAAAAATGTTGTGTGCTATAGCTTGAAAAATCAATCATTGTGACTATGGATGACAACATAATGATGTTTATTTCCAACAGTAGGGCTGTTTTCCTAAAGAAGTTAAATCCACTTAGTGTTTTGTTTCCTTGCCGCGATACTGGTATCATCCCAGCCCTAGCGTGGGAGAGCTTTTTGAAAGTGATACTCTCACTCTCAATCCCAGCCCACTTCATGAAGTACCCTCTCTGGAATAACAGAATGGGTGTAAAAACTAAATAGCCGAAACTCCACTTAGCCCACCAGAGGAAGCTAGGGATTGATTGGAGATAGAGTGAGACGTTTCCATGGAAAGAAACACTATAAATCTGGACATTTACACATTTAAGAATGCCTAATGAAGATAATGAGTGACAGGCAGGAAGACAAACACCTGAGCCAGCGTCACAGACGCCGCAAAAATAACAACAGCAACCACACATGCATGACCAATCCTTCTCTTAATCAATTTGTCTCAGCCTGCGATCACACACACACACACACACACACACACACACACACACACACACACACACACACACACACACACACACACACACACACACACACACACACACACACACACACACACACACACACACACACACACACACACACACACAGTATGCCTGTCATCTTGATTGACAGACAGGTTAAGTGAGGTGAACAGCTACAGGAGTACTCTTCAAAAATGACAAAATATGTTCCAAGGTTTAAACATATCCAGTCATCTTCAGATATGATGCCATGTTTTGGGCACATCCAGGGGAGTTAGTTCCACACTTAGGATTCTACCCAAAATCTATTCAAGATTGAATGTAGTGCATTTCACAACACACTTGACAGAGAATAAATGCCATAATAACTGTTTCTAAACATCCCACCATGATCCAATACAGAATGACTCCAGAAATCTAGATGAAGAACCAGAAGAAAAGACAGTGATGTGATTGAACTGAAGCCAACTGACCACCTCTGCTCTCCCATCTCCCAAAAGGCTGGGTGGGGATTGGCTCACCTGTCCATCAGTCCTGTCCACTGCCTTGCTATTGGCTGAGGGAAGATTTGTAAGCCTGTCACTTAGACTGTCACTCAGCCTGTCAGTCAGGGAGGAGAAGCCATTGTGGCTCCAGACAGCTGGCTGAGAACTACAGCACTTCCATTAAGACTCAACATCACTCACTGCCAATTACGGCTCCAGAACGCACCCAGTCGCCGGAATATGGACACCAGGGAGTGAAACTGAGCACGCCCTGGCTGGCACTCACAAAGTCACACAGATACCCTTTACAGACAGACTTTACGGTATGTTGCCAGTAAAAAAAAATCAGCCAATGTATTTTAGAGCCCAATTCATATCGTCCCATTTTTACCATATTCTTGGCCGGGATAAGCCTTGTATATCTCCTGTGCAGATTCTGGCAAGTTTAGGAGAGGAAGAAGATGTGGGCCGATGTGGATGGACGTCTATTTCAATAAATCAATTGAAAATACACCATCACAAAGAAATATATTACTATATTGTTTTATGCAGGCCCTAAAACCTTATAAGACTAATAACATGTATTTTCAAAAGAACAGAATGGCACATTTTTGTTGTCTATGTTACTGGTCTGTGCAGCCTATACAGTGCATATGGAAAGTATCAGACCCATTGACTTTTTCCAATTTTGGTTACGTTATTTGTTACCTTATTCTAAAATTGATTAAATCGTTTTCCCCCCCTCAATCAATCTACACATAATACCCCATAATGACAAAGCAAAAACAGGTATAGATATGTTTTGCAAATGTATAAAAACAGAATAAATTCATTTACATAAAGTATTCAGACCCTTTACTCAGTACTTTGTTGAATCACTTTTGGCAGCGATTACAGCCTCGAGTATTCTTGGGTATGACGCTACAAGCTTGGGACACGTGCATTTAGGGAGTTTCTCCCATTCTACTCTGCAGATCCTCACAAGCTCTGTCAGGTTGGATGGGGAACGTCGCTGCACAGCTATTTTCAGGTCTCTCCAGAAATGTTCGATCGGGTTCAAGTCCGGGCTCTGGCTGGGCCACTCAAGGACATTCAGAGACTTGTCTCGAAGCCACTCCTGTGTTGTCTTTATGTAAATAAGATATGCGTTTTTAATTTTTAATAAATCAAATATATATATATTTTTTTGCTTTGTCATTATGGGGTATTGTGTGTAGATTGATGACGAAAAAAAGTTTTAGAATAAGGCAATTTTAGAATAAGGCTGTAATGTAACACAATGTGGAAAAAGACAAGGGGTCTGAATACTTTCCAAATGCACTGTATGGCTGCAGCATGCACATGAAATCAATAGGTATTTTGTTCATTAAACAGACAAGACACTTAGGCTACCCTGATTACAGTCAACACGCATATATTTTATAGTAGGCTAAGAATGTAGGTACCATTGAGAGCCTCTTGACTGGCTGTATCACTGCTAGGTATGGCAATAGCACCGCCCTCGATCGCAAGGCGCTACAGAAGGTGGTGCAGACAGCCCTGGGACCGAGCTCCTTGTCATCCATGATCTCTGTATCAGGTGGTGTGAAAGGAAGGCCCGGAAAATTGTTAACGACTCCAACCACCCAAGCCATAGACTGTTCTCTCTGCTTCCGCATGGCAAACAGTCCCGGTGCATCAAGTCTGACGCCAACAGGCTCCTGAACAGCTTCAATCCCCACGCCATAATACTGCTAAATACTGTTGCTAACAAATAGCTACATGGACTATCTGAGTTGACGCTTGTATTTTATTCTTATTTTTGCACTGTCTCTATGCACACTCACAGGGACCTACACACTCACACACACTGACACACATACATTTATAATGACTCTACACACACCCATAAAATCATCATATATGCTGCTGCTACTCTGTTTATCATATATCCTATTACTCCTAATACATACATTATATACAAAAGTATGTGGACACCCCTTCAAATTAGTGGCTTCGGCTATTTCAGCCACACCCGTTGCTGACAGGTGTATAAAATTGAGCACACAGCCATGCAATCTCCATAGACAAACAAGCAGGGAGAACAGTTTTACAGTTTTAAAGCTAATTTCCTGCAATTCTACACATTTTGACATGACTTATGCCATGTTAATATGATGAGTTACTAACAAAATCATCAGGGGGCCCCTGGAGGTCAGGGCCCCTGGGTAGGCCTACATTATATTCACAGTACATGATCCTTGGTTGGCTGACTGAATTTATTGGGGGGACATTCAAGTCGTCAATGTGTTGCTGTAACTAGCAGCAAGATAACCTAATGTTTGAACTTTTGAGTTTGTGACGCAATAGGTTAAATGCAGATGTGCAACCCTCAGGCTATTTATTTCTAGCCGCTATGCTGCATCAGGTGGGCTACACCATGTGATAATGCTTATTGATAAATAGTAGGACTGGGACGATACCAGTATCGTGATATTTTTTCCATGGCAAAAATGAGAACAGGAAGCAGATCTAACTCTTTGGTCCTTTAAAAACCTGCTTTATGTAAAATATTATGATCTGTATCTTGGAAAATAAATCAATGTGAATGGATGACAACATAATGATGTCTGTTTCCAACATTAGGGCTGTTTTCCTAAAGAAGTTAAATCCTCTTTGCGATTTGTTTCCTTACCATGATACTAACGAGTATCGTGATACTGGTATCGTCCCAGCCCAACTAAATAGCTCACCTGCCTGACAATATGAACCAATCTGTTATATTGGGGTCATTTCTGGAGGGGGAATGATATTTTATTTTTCACTTATGAGTAGAAAGTCCTTTTAAAAAGTAACCAGAACTGACCTTCTCACAGTCATCCTCCCTCCAGAATTGCAGGTCCCTCCGTGTTGTGTAGTATTCTGTGTGCTTTTGACAGTGCTGTGTGCCCCCCACCTCCCAAATTCACATGTAACCATTGGGTGTCTTACCTCATCCAGTTCAGAGATGTAGATGGGTTTCTCCTCAAAGCCGATGGGCATGGGATCACTAGGAAGAATCTCCACCTCTTCATACTTCTTATTATTCTCTCTCTTTATCCCCTCTGGTAACATCAGCTGAACACAACACAAACACATCCCAAATATTAACAACACGCCGCATTACATAAAGTACATTTCCACCCCAATCTATTTATTACCAACTGAGCTACATAATATTATACATTTTACAATACACATAATAAAACAACAAACAGTGCCTCAACTTGGAAACAAACACGTTCAAAGTCATTTGAAAATGTATCAACTTTCCAGTGAACATCATTTCCCCTACCCCACCTGCTCCTACTGAACTGAGGACTAAATAAACACACCCCAGGTTAGTTGATGTAAATAGTGAGTGAAAAATCAGCAAGAACAAAAGAATAGATCATAAAAACGGGATAAAAGCAGTGGCTTGTGGGTAATGTGAGGGGTGCTGGTGTGTAATAAAAGGAACAGACTGCCGTGAAGGATGGTGGGTAAACAAAGAACTGAAAAGTGTGTGTGTGTACTCTATGACTTTCCTCACTATGAAAGAGAAATGGAAGTAATACAAACTAATACAAAGCAAGCTGTTCATTTTGCCCAATAATACAGGTGGGCAGGATTTGAAAATGTCTTCTAGTCTTGTTATAATCACTTTTTATTTCGATAGAACATGATGGTCTAGGGGTCAAGTGTATAGGGCATAGATTTGGTATTGGGCAGTACAGGGCTTTGTCCCAAAAGGCTCCATATTCCCTTATCCCTACATAGTGCAGTACTTTTGACCAGAGCCCTATGGAGCCTGCTCAAAAGTAGTGCATTAAATAAGAAAAAGGGTGCCATTTGTGACGCACCTCTGGTAATCCCCACATACTGTACCTTGGCTCCCCCTACGAAGGCGGAGGTCTTGGTGGCCTCGGCGTAGCAGTCATAGACGTTGGGGTAGCGGACGCGTTCGTACACCCTCTCTCTGCTCAGCAATGGAGACCGCCGTGCTGTCAGCAGGGCCTGCTCTCTGGAGTAACACAACCATTAATCAACCACAGCACAACCGTGACACAACAATAACACATCTATGAAACCCATAAAGAAATATATGTATAGTATTTTAACACCAAACATCCACATGAACAGCAGAACAGCCATAGTTACACATGCTTAATGTGTGGTTGGTTGTGATTGGGGATGGATACTAGAGTTGAGAGCTGTTAGACAGGAGAGGTGTGGAGATGTGAGGCGCTGCAGTAATACTATTCTCTGCTAACGTAACGTGGCTTACCTCTCTGCTAATCTCTTCCCTCACACTCTGCCGGATTTGGCCCGGATAAGTTTTTAATTAAACAGATCGCTGCGTCGCTTTTTTATCCGCTGAAAGTAAACTTTCAGAAAGATCCCTTCTTATTTATTTTTTTCAGAAAAAAGTGTGACCAGGAGCCGTGTTTTTTTTTCTTATACCCTGCAGCCGAGCAGTGATGAAAAATGCAGGAGGGTGTAAAGAAGCGATCACAGGGGGAGATATAGAAAAAGAAGTAAAGCAGAGAGAGAAGGGAAAACGAAAGAGAGGGAGGGAAAAAGAGGCAAAGAGAAAGAGATGGGAAGAGAGACAGAAGAGAAAGATGGGAAGAGAGAGAAGAGAAAGGGGAAGAGCTAGAGAGAGAGCGAGATTGAGTGTGGTGGTTCACCTCTGAGCTCTCATCTCCTTGGGGTCAAAGTAGAGGTCGGAAGAGGATTCGGTGTCATCCCAGCGTCTCTCCCCCCTCTTCCTCTCCCTCTTCTCCTCCCTCCGGTGCATCTTCATCATCTCTTTCTCCTGGATGGATGGTCACCTGACAGCCGTAGGTGGGCTTGCTGCTCCCCTCTCCTCCGCCTCCTTTACGGCTACCATCTAAACACAAGAATAACAAAGACATCAGTAAAAGATTTGTGGATTAAATTTATATGTTTAAATTAATGATTAGAATATTCCACCCCGAAACTATATAATTGTATGTAATTGATTAGAATCAATGAAATAGATTAATTAGAATCATCAAATTATTATTAATGATGTGTGTAGTCTTAGTCAGTAAAATTATAACAAATGATGTGTGTAGTTTTAGTCAGAATTAGGGTAAAACAATATATCTGTACAGTATGTCTCTAAAGTGTCTTAAACACAGACTGTCTGAGCAAGATTCAGTGCCGACCTTGGCTAGGGGCCACTGAGAGATTTGGGAAAAGACAGGGAGTGCTTCTCACGGTCCCTAATCTTTGTCGGCTGGGTATTGATACAGTATGTGCGTAGGATACCTACTGTTTGTGTGCAAAAGTATGTGCGTAAGTAGCTAGTCTAAAATGAATGGTTTTGTACAACGAGGGAGCGCGCCCGTGAATAAACATTTTGACTATCATAGCTGGGGCCTCCGTCTGTTTCATTTCAACCAGTATCTTACAAATTCTGGGTCGCAGACCGAGTAGTTAATTTTTATTGGGTTTATGAACACTGAGAACATAATTCTCGTGACAATTTGGTCCTTCGAGCCGGATCTCAATACCTGCCTCTGTCGCCCCAAGGAACTGCTGAAAACCATGCACGGGCGGATCCAGGATCCGTAAGACAAAGACCTGACCTCTCAATTGAGGGTTTATTTGAGGCCAGTGGTGAACTGGTACACGACAGAGGTGGTGACGAGATCCAACCTACATTGCTTTTCCCAGTCTACGAGACGACAGTCAGTAAATCTTTATTCACGAATTCTGGGGAATTGACGCTCGGGCTACATTCAGAAATATATTTGAGTGTTTTTTGTGTAGTTTAGGTGTTGATTTTAAAATTCCCATAGGGCATTCTGACCCGGTGATCTATCTTTAGAATTTTGTGTAGAGAAAAGTTTTAAAGGCAACGAAGTATTCTATGCAAATGGTAGGTAGGAATTGGGTGTAGAGACACCTAGGCAGCAGTAGAAGGGGGTCCGTAATGACACCAGGTATCTGCAGTACCAATATAAACTAGAGAATATTGAGATCTAACTGAGACCTGATCAAGAATATATTAGAAGGTCCGTAAATGACGCAAAGTATCAGGGGCTACTACCAAACTATCTGTGGCCACTACCTATGTAAACTAACTGAAAGGAGATATACACATTAGAAAAGGACGATAGCAATTGAGTAAGGAATTAAAGAGACACACACACATAGATTGTGATAACTATAGTGATTGGATAACGGTAAAAAGCACACACCTAGATCATAGAAATACACATAGATTGTGAGAATAAGCATAGAAACTACAAGGTTTTACTAAACATGGGTAGTAAATCCTCACAGGAGTATGAATTTGATGGAAGTTTGGACGTAGAAAAGTTGGAACTAATGATAAGACAAACCGACAGAGATGGTCACAAAGAAACAGTTGAGTCATCACTGTGTAATCATCATTGTGTAATTGAGCACTTATAATATGGTAACTAAGTATGGAACAGCATGTACAGTACTATAATACACAATTTGCCACCGCCTATTGTATACTACCTATACTATACCGCCTATATTATAGCTGTAGGTCTAGGTGAAGTCACCCCACCGTCTACTCTTCAGCTCAGCTAAAGAGTTGCTAGACTGGTCAATAGTTAATGGTGAGAGCCGAGCTGCGACGCAACAGGACTGACAAGTGGCTGTGTGTGTTTTTCCAGACTGCAACAACCATATCTGTTCAGATTCTGGTAGCCACCAGGTGGAAAGGACAATTTGTAACCCCAGGACCTCAGCATTAATTCATATTGTAACGTGTGTGTGTCCTTTACTTAACCTGCATGGTTAAGGGCCCACAGGAGACCACCAGCTCAGCTTGTTGTTGAGCAGGGAGAAAGAGCATCACAGGAGCAAAATAAACCCTAACAGCATACAAGTACAAGTGACGTGAGTAAAATCCATAACTACTTCAACAGAGGACCTACAACCCCAGGGTGGTCTAGACCTTTATCTTTCTAGTGTGTGTGTGTGTGTGTGAGTGAGAGAGTGTGTACTATTTTCCAGAGAATTTACCAATTTTCCTTCCTGAGTAAATTGCAAGAAATTACCAGTATCCCGGTACCACTGTAAATGGAGAAATACACACATGAATCTAACGTAGCCTAGTTTTAAATGACTATTTTACCCAGGTAATCCATTGGTTTTGTTGTTTTCAGTAGTCCATAGTAGACAAATTCACTAAATATTTTTCAAAACAATGAGTCTAGATTTCTAGCTTTGAATGTCCTGATCATTCCTGATGTTCCCAATTGCCCATTTGAGTAAATTCGTACAATTCCCAACATTCCCCTCTAACTGGATTGAGTGGGCGGTGTGTTGACTTGGTTTAACACATAGGTGTCAAAAGTGCTTCAAATATAAAACAGTTGAGATTATTTCGCAGAAAATAATAATGTTCCTTGAGTTGTCAGAGTTTAGCGTGACGAAAAGTAGCTAACAGCCATGCTCTGTGTTCTCTCATGTCTCGTCATTGAGCAGAGCAGCCCAAGAGGAGCTTTTTGCTATATACACAGACATCCAGAGCTGCCATGAGCAGAGCTCATGCACAGCGAGCAAGTGACAGACGGAGAGGAGCAGCTAATGGATTTAATAACAAATAAAGTTATTTCTAATTTCGAGTTTTGGGCAAAAGCAATCGGGCCTGGGTAGGGTAGGGCCTGAACATTGCAGGCATAGGTAGGGCTCAGGCAGGGCTCTATTAAACATCTCAGCAAATCATTTGAATTACACGTCCACCGGTGGTTGAACATCCCAAGAGAGTCAGCTAGAACGTGCTGCTTTCTGGCAAAGAAGAGCAGGGTAGAAGTGCAAAGTCTCGCATGGTGACGTAATTTGACTTTTTGACAGACGGGGTGTTTCGATATCTAAGATACAACCGTATGATAAATGATGATATTTCGAGACCGTATGCATGGTGGATTGACTAGAAATACACATTAAATGGATATAGGGTAAAATTCCCCTTTAAGGTAGCCTAGGCCTATGAAGCACTTTTGGCCAACTGCTCAAATATTATGAGGTCCAGTGAAAATGACATTTGTTTTAGCCTACCTCAGAATTTTCTCGCCCCTTGTAACTGGCTATCAGGGGGATTTGGGAAGGTTGTGGGTGTTTTCACTTCATTATAACCTGCTTATTGTGGTGACTGTCACAGGGAACATCAGCTTCTAAACAAACAGGCCTAGGCTAGCAGAGATTCAGCACCATGGATAGCTCAGTTAATCAACTGCCCGCAAATCTGACCAGTAGCCCACCGTGTGCCCGCTTTTGTAATCATAACGTCATGAAACAATCGTACAAATGTCAATTTCCTCAAGCGCTTTTGTGGACACAGTATCTGCCGTTTTGTGATTAGCAACCGTTTTTGTGATTAGCAACGTTAGTGGAGATTTAATTGTGAGATTGATATTGAGATTGTGTACCGTAACGGCGTCGAGAGGTTGCGTGTAGCCTGCACATATAGTAAGCAATTACATATAGAAGCCATGCAGCCTAAGGGATATTTTCTATTGGGGACTTTATGAGTAAATATGGTAGGCTGCTAGCGTTGACTGGAATAATGTATGAATGAAGCCAGAGAGTTGATACATCGCACGTGCATATTTTGCATTTTTGCATCTCCGCTTTTTTACCCTTCTCTTTCTCTGCATATCCTCTCACCAGTTGTGATAAGTTGAGGGATTCTTGGGGAGGGTAGGCTATGGCCATTTTTTGGGGTGCTGATCTGTATAGCCTGCAGGCCTACTTGTTGTTTGCAATGGAATGGTAGGAGAACCCATTGCACGCAGCGCTTTGAATTTATGGCGACTTTGTGTAAGTAAATAGGCCTAAGGTAGGCTACAACAGCACGCACACAATCACACACTGAGCGCTGATGATTGATCATGCAGATAGCAGAGCAGGCCAGAGAAGCCAGAGATGGACACAAAATAGAATTTAACAGTTCAATTTCACGTCACGCTGTTCATATAAATAATGTATTATAATGTACCGGTTTCTCGCCATTATTTATCCCTGGAAACGAGAAGGTTGTGAGAGAGTGTGGCACAGCGAGTGTTAAAGCCCCCAGAGACTGCCTCCCTGACTGAGCCACAACAGTTCAATAGAAGACAGAATTGCTCTTGAAAACAGATGAGATGTGATGATTGTCCTGAGGCCTCGGCTGATTGTCTGAATGATCTTATCTTTATCTCCTCTAACGGCTCTAGCTGCTGCACCCCCCCCCATTACCTCTCTTCCCCTCCTCCCTCTCTTCACTCCAACATTCCCTCATTCTTGATGCGCCTATTCCTCTAGCCTAATCTATTCCCTCTCCCTCCCTTTCCAGCTCACTCTCATCAACTCCTGCTACATCTCTCAGAACAGTGATTGCCACCAGGACTCATGCAATTCTTTTAATTTTTAAGGTACGACTAGGGCTGGAATAATTACTGTATAAGGTTATGGATGAAGACCCTCATGAAAAGAACCGTCATAAATGTTTAAAAAATATATAATAATATAACTTCTGTGCGTGGAAGGAACCTGAAGACGGGAGGGCGGGGCATTCGTGTGGTTGAGTCCGTTTCGGCCGTTACATGGACTCTTAACGTGATGAAACTTTGTTGCTCCTTGCTGAAACAAGCTAATTAGACTTCAGTTGCCTAGACAACGCACCCCACAATGCAGCAGCAGCAGACACAGAAAATAGAATGAATAGAACATGCTTGGAAACTCTAAACCTGGCAATTTGACTGGTAAACTCATGGGTAGCCTACACTCGCAATAGTCCAAGTTGATATTCACATAATAATTAGGAATTTCCCTCACCCATGCCCACAAATTGGGGAAAACATATATTCTTTCCATTGACCCCCAGTTTTACAGAAATAACAAAACATGCCAAAAATCAGGGCAAAAATCCCAACCTGCCGTTTGCAATGCTCCCATGTAGGGAAATAGAGCCTGTGAAAAGAGCCCTGTGGCTTCAGGCTATTTGGTGTGGGAGAGTAGGAAATGTGGGGACCCGGTGTCCTAGTACGCTACAGTTGTCTGTGTGTGTGTAATACATTTCATCCCAGGTAAGACATTTAAATTGTTTAGTGTAGTCCATTTGTAACTCCACTCACTACATGTAGCTGTATAGTCCGTTTGTTCGTGTTGTTGGTCTAGGCTAGCTTAATGTTCCTGACGGTAGCTAGCTAACACTCACTCAGGTGGCTGCTAGCACAGTCATAAAAAGGGGCATTTGGAAAGCCCTACAATATTACGATGTTCTAAGTAGTGAGAATGCTCTTTTCAATGTTGAAAAGTAATTTTCAGACATGTTGTACTTTTCTTAATTGTACACTGAACAAACACAACATGTAAAGTGTTGGTCCCATGTTTCATGAGCTGAAATAAAAGATCACAGAAATGTTCCATACGCACAAAAAGTTTATTTCACTCAAATGTTGTGAACAAATGTGTTTACATCCCTGTTAGTGAGCATTTGTCCTTTGCCAACATAATCCATCCACCTGACAGGTGTGGCTTATCAAGAAGCTGATTAAACAGCATGATCATTACACAGGTGCACCTTGTGCTGGGGAAAATAAAAGGCCACTCTAAAATGTGCAGTTTTGTCACAACACAATGCCACAGATGTCTCAAGTTTTGAGGGAGCGTGCAATTGGCATGCTGACTGCAGGAATGTCTACAAGAGCTGTTGCCAGATCATTTTTGTTTTATTTTTCTACCATAAGCCACCTCCAACGCCATTTTAGAGAATTTGGCAGTACATTCAACCGGCCTCACAACCGCAGACCACACGTTACCATGCCAGCCCAGGACCTCCACCAACCTGTCACGGTTTTCTAAAGTAGAACCCAGAAGCAGACCAGGACAAGGAGAGTAAGACGAAGGTGAGTATTTATTTACAAGTTTAAATGTAGTGATAGAAAAATCCAAGTGGCGGAGCGGGCAGCGGAGGTGAGTTGATGGGATTGAATAGGCAGATCCAAGGAAGTAACTGAAGTCACCGACGACCAGGTAGGGATGGGATGAGTGTTCCGGGTGAATGACTGTAGACAGAAAAAACGGAGGTGAGTTCAAGGCAAGCAAGACGTACAAAACAACAAAACAAACTCTATCAAACTGGAGGCTGATACGCTGGCACAACATACTGTTCATGGCTAACGATCCGGCAGGGAATGGATGTCAGGTCAGCGCTTATGAAGTGGAGGGGTGATGATCAGGACCAGGTGTGCAGATAGCTGATGGGATACAGGTGCGGGTACTCAGAGATCCTCCAACTAGCTACGTCGCCCGGCAACCAGACAGGGTGCGTTCCAGGACACCGGAAAAAACACTCCAGGACAGAACACAGGCAAAAACAGACTCAGGAAGCGGGATTCGTGACACAACCAGCTTTTTCACCTGCAGGATCATCTGAGGCCAGCCACCCGGAGAGCTGATGAAACTGTGGGTTTGCACAACTGAAGACTCTGTCAGAAACCGTCTCCAGGAAGCTCATCTACATGCTCGTCGTCTTGACCTGACTGCAGTTAGGCGTTGTAATCAACTTCAATGGGCAAATGTCCACCGTGGATGGCTCTTCACGGATGAATCCCAGTTTCAACTGTACCGGGCAGAAGGCATGTATGGTGTCGTGTGGGCGAGCGGTTTGCTGATGTCAACGTTGTAAACAGTGTCCCATGGTGGCGGTAGTGTTATGGTAAGGGCAGGCATTAGCTATGGATACCGAACACAATTGCATTTTAGGGAAGGCAATTTGAATGCACAGAGATACCGTGACGAGATCCTGAGGCCCATTGCCCTCCCATCTGTCGCCATCACCTCATGTTTTAGCATGATAAATCAAATCAAATCAAATTTTATTTGTCACATACACATGGTTAGCAGATGTTAATGCGAGTGTAGCGAAATGCTTGTGCTTCTAGTTCCGACAATGCAGTAATAACCAACAAGTAATCTAACCTAACAATTCCACAACTACTACCTTATACACACAAGTGTAAAGGGATAAAGAATATGTACATAAAGATATATGAATGAGTGATGGTACAGAACGGCATAGGCAAGATGCAGTAGATGGTATAGAGTACAGTATATGCATATGAGATGAGTAATGTAGGGTATGTAAACATAAAGTGGCATAGTTTAAAGTGGCTAGTGATACATGTATTACATAAAGATGGCAAGATGCAGTAGATGATATAGAGTACAGTATATACATATACATATGAGATGAGTAATGTAGGGTATGTAAACATTATATTAAGTGGCATTGTTTAAAGTGGCTAGTGGTACATTTTTACATAATTTCCATCAATTCCCATTATTAAAGTGGCTGGAGTTGAGTCAGTATGTTGGCAGCGGCCGCTAAATGTTAGTGGTGGCTGTTTAACAGTCTGATGGCCTTGAGATAGAAGCTGTTTTTCAGTCTCTCGGTCCCTGCTTTGATGCACCTGTACTGACCTCGCCTTCTGGATGATAGCGGGGTGAACAGGCAGTGGCTTGGGTGGTTGTTGTCCTTGATGATCTTTATGGCCTTCCTGTGACATCGGGTGGTGTAGGTGTCCTGGAGGGCAGGTAGTTTGCCCCCGGTGATGCGTTGTGCAGACCTCACTACCCTCTGGAGAGCCTTACGGTTGTGGGCGGAGCAGTTGCCGTACCAGGCGGTGATACAGCCCGACAGGATGCTCTCGATTGTGCATCTGTAGAAGTTTCTGAGTGCTTTTGGTGACAAGCCGAATTTCTTCAGCCTCCTGAGGTTGAAGAGGCGTTGCTACGCCTTCTTCACAACGCTGTCTGTGTGGGTGGACCAATTCAGTTTGTACGTGATGTGTACACCGAGGAACTTAAAACTTTCCACCTTCTCCACTACTGACCCGTCGATGTGGATAGGGGGGTGCTCCCTCTGCTGTTTCCTGAAGTCCACAATCATCTCCTTTGTTTTGTTGACGTTGAGTGTGAGGTTATTTTCCTGGCACCACACTCCGAGGGCCCTCACCTCCTCCCTGTAGGCCATCTCGTCGTTGTTGGTAATCAAGCCTACCACTGTAGTGTCATCCGCAAACTTGATGATTGAGTTGGAGGCGTGCATGGCCACGCAGTCGTGGGTGAACAGGGAGTACAGGAGAGGGCTCAGAACGCACCCTTGTGGGGCCCCAGTGTTGAGGATCAGCGGGGTGGAGATGTTGTTACCTACCCTCACCACCTGGGGGCGGCCCGTCAGGAAGTCCAGGACCCAGTTGCACAGGGCGGGGTCGAGACCCAGGGTCTCGAGCTTGATGACGAGTTTGGAGGGTACTATGGTGTTGAATGCTGAGCTGTAGTCGATGAACAGCATTCTCACATAGGTATTCCTCTTGTCCAGATGGGTTAGGGCAGTGTGCAGTGTGGTTGCGATTGCGTCGTCTGTGGACCTATTGGGTCGGTAAGCAAATTGGAGTGGGTCTAGGGTGTCCGGTAGGGTGGAGGTGATATGGTCCTTGACTAGTCTCTCAAAGCACTTCATGATGACGGAAGTGAGTGCTACGAGGCGGTAGTCGTTTAGCTCAGTTACCTTAGCTTTCTTGGGAACAGGAACAATGGTTGCCCTCTTGAAGCATGTGGGAACAGCAGACTGGGATAAGGATTGATTGAATATGTCCGTAAACACACCAGCCAGCTGGTCTGCGCATGCTCTGAGGACGCGGCTGGGAATGCCGTCTGGGCCTGCAGCCTTGCGAGGGTTAACACGTTTAAATGTTTTACTCACCTCGGCTGCAGTGAAGGAGAGCCCGCAGGTTTTGGTAGCGGGCCGTGTCAGTGGCACTGTATTGTCCTCAAAGCGAGCAAAAAAGTTATTTAGTCTGTCTGGGAGCAAGCCATCCTGGTCCGCGACGGGGCTGGTTTTCTTTTTGTAATCTGTGATTGACTGTAGACCCTGCCACATACCTCTTGTGTCTGAGCTGTTGAATTGCGACTCTATTTTGTCTCTGTACTGGGACTTAGCTAGTTTGATTGCCTTGCGGAGAGAATAGCTACACTGTTTGTATTCGGTCATGTTTCCGGTCACCTTGCCCTGGTTAAAAGCAGTGGTTCGCGCTTTCAGTTTCACGCGAATGCTGCCGTCAATCCACGGTTTCTGGTTTGGGAATGTTTTAATCGTTGCTGTGGGTACGACATCGTCAATGCACTTTCTAATGAACTCGCTCACCGAATCAGCATATTCGTCAATGTTGTTGTTGGACGCAATGCGGAACATATTCCAATCCGCGTGATCGAAGCAGTCTTGAAGCGTGGAATCAGATTGGTCGGACCAGCGTTGAACAGACCTGAGCGAGGGAGCTTGTTGTTTTAGTTTCTGTTTGTAGGCTGGAAGCAACAAAATGGAGTCGTGGTCAGCTTTTCCGAAAGGAGGGCGGGGGAGGGCCTTATATGCGTCGCGGAAGTTAGTATAACAATGATCCAAGGTTTTACCAGCCCTGGTAGCACAATCGATATGCTGATAGAATTTAGGGAGTTTTGTTTTCAGATTGGCCTTGTTAAAATCCCCAGCTACGATGAATGCAGCCTCAGGGTGTGTGGTTTCCAGTTTACAAAGAGTCAGATAAAGTTCGTTCAGGGCCATCGATGTGTCTGCTTGGGGGGGAATATATACGGCTGTGATTATAATCGAAGAGAATTCCCTTGGTAGATAATGCGGTCGACATTTGATTGTGAGGAGTTCTAGATCAGGTGAACAGAATGACTTGAGTTCCTGTATGTTGTTATGATCACACCACGTCTCGTTAATCATAAGGCATACCCCCCCGCCCCTCTTCTTACCAGAAAGATGTATGTTTCTGTCGGCGCGATGCGTGAAGAAACCAGCTGGCTGCACCGACTCCGTTAGCGTCTCTTGAGTTAGCCATGTTTCCGTGAAGCAGAGAACGTTACAATCTCTGATGTCTCTCTGGAATGTTACCCTTGCTCGGATTTCATCAACCTTATTGTCAAGAGACTGGACATTGGCGAGTAGTATGCTAGGGAGTGGAGCGTGATGTGCCCGTCTCCGAAGCCTGACCAGGAGACCGCTACGTTTGCCCCTTTTACGGCGTCGCATAGGGTCGCCGGCTGGGATCAGATCCATTGTATTGGGTGGAAGGCAAAACACTGGATCCGTTTCGGGAAAGTCATATTCCTGGTTGGAACGATGGTGAGTTGACGTTGCTCTTATATTCAGTAGTTCCTCCCGACTGTATGTAATGAAACCTAAGATTACCTGGGGTACCAATGTAAGGAATAACACATAAAAAAACAAAATACTGCATATTTTCCAAGGAACGCGAAGCGAGGCGGCCATCTTGGTCGGCGCCGGAAGTACCGATAATGCACGGCCCCATGTCGCAAGGATCTGTACACAATTCCTGGAAGCTGAAAATGTCCCAGTTCTTCCATGGCCTGCATACTCACCAGACGTCCCCTATTGAGCTTGTTTGGGATGCTCTGGATCGACAGTCATGTGAAATCCATAGATTAGGGCCTAATACATTCATTTCAATTGACTGATTTCCTTATATGAACTGTAACTCAGTAAAATCTTTGAAATTGTTGCATGTTATATATATTTTTTCTGGGTAGTTTTGAAATAGACTAAAACAAGCAGACAACAAGAACATTTTGTTTGAAAAAGGTGAAGTTCTTGCTGTGAGCCAAATGGGTTAACCACAGGTTGATTTCCCCACAGGCGGGCAGGACCATGACGTTCCATCTATCTGGATAAATCTGGATCTGGATAGACGTCTATCAGGACAGACGTTCAATCTATCTGATGTGATGAGCTGATGTGGCTTATGCAATGGACTGTATTTTTTGTAATGTCAGTTGAATCAACAAATCACAGCACACATTTGAGCACATATTTTACTTTCTGCTTTGCGCCTAAAGGTACATTCACAATGGCAGCCATTCCACCCATTATGCCATCATTGACTTGAATGGGGATCCCTTTTCAATTTATTATATTTCAATTCCAGCACAAGCAGTGAGGACTGAAGGAGAGGAGAAAATATGCTTTAAAATGTTTTATATACACTGCTCAAAAAAATAAAGGGAACACTTAAACAACACAATGTAACTCCAATTACATGCACATTTGTGGCCTGCTGGAGGTCATTTTGCAAGGCTCTGGCAGTGCTCCTCCTGTTCAAAGGCGGAGGTAGCGGTCCTGCTGCTGGGTTGTTGCCCTCCTACGGCCTCCTCCACGTCGCCTGATGTACTGGCCTGTCTCCTGGTAGCGCCTCCATGCTCTGGACACTACGCTGACAGACACAGCAAACCTTCTTGCCACAGCTCGCATTGATGTGCCATCCTGGATGAGCTGCACTACCTGAGCCACTTGTGTGGGTTGTAGACTCCGTCTCATGCTACCACTAGAGTGAGAGCACCGCCAGCATTCAAAAGTGACCAAAACATCAGCCAGGAAGCATAGGAACTGAGAAGTGGTCTGTGGTCACCACCTGCAGAATCAATCCTTTATTGAGGGTGTCTTGCTAATTGCCTTTAATTTCCACCTTTTGTCTATTCCATTTGCACAACAGCATGTGAAATTTATTGTCAATCAGTGTTGCTTCCTAAGTGGACAGTTTGATTTCAGAGAAGTGTGATTGACTTGGAGTTACATTGTGTTGTTTAAGTGTTCCCTTTATTTTTTTGAGCAGTGTATTATGACGACCATGGTCATTTGGCCAACTACTGTTACCTAAAATTCCATTACCGTCACAGCCCTAGGTATGACGATTTTCCTCAAACATAGCCTACAGTACACAGAATCAGACATGCACAGAGAAAGTAATTTACATGCAAACAAGAGGCACTACTTTCACTGGGGACGGGGGGACATGACCGAAGCCCCCACCCCTCCAAGAAGGAGAGTGATGAAGTGCTGCATCAGAACTTGCAACTTGCAGACGTGTTGCTGTGCATTTTGTTGCCAGCCTTACTTTGCTACCTGACAACTTCACGGTTTTGACTTTTTAATTACCGTTTATATTTTTTGTTTTTCCCTCACAACTTTTTTTTCATTCAACTTTTTCACTCCGGACGCTTTCTCTGGACATGGTTCGTCAGCACCTTCAACAGCCAAAGCTAAGTAGTAACATTAACATGATGCCTTCTAATTGCAGTCGCTGTACTCATAATATACAGGAGAACGATCGCCTTACGGCGAGGATAGCTGTGCTACAAGCCCAGCTTCAAACGCAATCGTTAGGCAAGGGTAATTTCAGTGTAGGAAAGGATGAAACAGCGTCTGTGCCACCAGTAAGTACAGATAGTAGTATAAATCCCCTCGCACAGTCCCCGCAGCCGGACAACTTTCTCATGGCTTCTGGAGGGAAATGCTGTAGGAATGCTCAACCGGTGTCGCTCATTCAGCCGACAGAAACTTTCAACCGGTTTTCCCCATTAAGCAGCGAGTCGGAGTCTGAGGCCGAGCCTTCTCGTCTCTACTCCTCCCGTTACGGGGTCTGAGTCGCCAAAGCTTCCCACCATTAGCTCTGACAAATTGAAAACCCTAGTCATTGGCGACTCCATTACCCGCAGTATTAAACTTAAAACTAATCACCCAGCGATCATACACTGTTTACCAGGGGGCAGGGCTACCGACGTTAAGGCTAATCTGAAGATGGTGCTGGCTAAAGCTAAAACTGGCGAGTGTAGAGAGTATAGAGATATTATTATCCACGTCGGCACCAACGATGTTAGGATGAAACAGTCAGAGGTCACCAAGCGCAACATAGCTTCAGCGTGTAAATCAGCTAGAAAGATGTGTCAACATCGAGTAATTGTCTCTGGCCCCCTCCCAGTTAGGGGGAGTGATGAGCTCTACAGCAGAGTCTCACAACGCAATCGCTGGTTGAAAACTGTTTTCTGCGCCTCCCAAAGGATAGAATTTGTAGATAATTGGCCCTCTTTCTGGGACTCACCCACAAACAGGACCAAGCCTGGCCTGCTGAGGAGTGACGGACTCCATCCTAGCTGGAGGAGTGCTCTCATCTTATCTACTAACATAGACAGGGCTCTAACTCCTCTAGCTCCACAATGAAATAGGGTGCAGGCCAGGCAGCAGGCTGTTAACCAGCCTGCCAGCTTAGTGAAGTCGGCCACTAGCATAGTCAGTGTAGTCAGTTTAGCTATCCTCATTGAGACTGTATCTGTGCCTCGACCTAGGTTGGGCAAAACTAAACATGGCGGTGTTCGCCTATCTCACTAGGAGAATTCCTATCGGACCTATCGGACCTTGTAGTCATATCAGATAATATTCTAATTTTTGGTGATTTTAATATTCACATGGAAAAGTCCACAGACCCACTCCAAAAGGCTTTCGGAGCCATCATCGACTCAGTGGGTTTTGTCCAACATGTCTCTGGACCTACTCACTGCCACAGTCATACTCTGGACCTAGTTTTGTCCCATGGAAAAAATGTTGTGGATCTTAATGTTTTCTCTCATAATCCTGGACTATCGGACCACCATTTTATTACGTTTGCAATCGCAACAAATAATCTGCTCAGACCCCAACCAAGAAGCATCAAAAGTCGTGCTATAAATTCTCAGACAACACAAAGATTCCTTGATGCCCTTCCAGACTCCTTCTGCCTACCCAAGGACGTCAGAGGACAAAAATCAGTTAACCACCTAACTGAGGAACTCAATTTAACCTTGCGCAATACCCTAGATGCAGTTGCACCCCTAAAAACTAAAAACATTTGTCATAAGAAACTAGCTCCCTGGTATACAGAAAATACCCGAGCTCTGAAGCAAGCTTCCAGAAAATTGGAACGGAAATGGCGCCACACCAAACTGGAAGTCTTCCGACAAGCTTGGAAAGACAGTACCGTGCAGTATCGAAGAGCCCTCACTGCTGCTCGATCATCCTATTTTTCCAACTTAATTGAGGGAAATAAGAACAATCCAAAATTTATTTTTGATACTGTCGCAAAGCTAACTAAAAAGTAGCATTCCCCAAGTGAGGATGGCTTTCACTTCAGCAGTAATAAATTCATGAACTTCTTTGAGGAAAAGATCATGATCATTAGAAAGCAAATTACAGACTCCTCTTTAAATCTGTGAATTCCTCCAAAGCTCAGCTGTCCTGAGTCTGCACAACTCTGCCAGGACCTAGGATCAAGAGAGACACTTAAGTGTTTTAGTACTATATCTCTTGACACAATGATGAAAATAATCATGGCCTCTAAACCTTCAAGCTGCATACTGGACCCTATTCCAACTAAACTACTTAAAGAGCTGCTTCATGTGCTTGGCCCTCCTATGTTGAACATAATAAACAGCTCTCTATCCACCGGATGTGTACCAAACTCACTAAAAGTGGCAGTAATAAAGCCTCTCTTGAAAAAGCCAAACCTTGACCCAGAAAATATAAAAAACTATCGGCCTATATCGAATCTTCCATTCCTCTCAAAAATGTTTGAAAAAGCTGTTGCGCAGCAACTCACTGCCTTCCTGAAGACAAACAATGTATACGAAATGCTTCAGTCTGGTTTTAGACCCCATCATAGCACTGAGACTGCACTTGTGAAGGTGGTAAAGGACCTTTTAATGGCGTCAGACCGAGGCTCTGCATCTGTCCTCGTGCTACCAGACCTTAGTGCTGCCTTTGATACCATCGATCACCACATTCTTTTGGAGAGATTGGAAACTCAAATTGGTCTACACGGACAAGTTCTGGCCTGGTTTAGATCTTATCTGTCGGAAAGATATCAGTTTGTCTCTGTGAATGGTTTGTCCTCTGACAAATCAACTGTAAATTTCGGTGTTCCTCAAGGTTCCGTTTTAGGACCGCTATTGTTTTCACTATATATTTTACCTCTTGGGGACGTAATTCGAAAACATAATGTTAACTTTCACTGCTATGCGGATGACACACAGCTGTACATTTCAATGAAGCATGGTGAAGCCCCAAAATTGCCTTCGCTAGAAGCCTGTGTTTCAGACATAAGGAAGTGAATGGCTGAAAACTTTCTACTTTTAAACTCGGACAAAACAGAGATGCTTGTTCTAGGTCCCAAGAAACAAAGAGATCTTCTGTTGAATCTGACAATTAATCTTGATGGTTGTAAAGTCGTCTCAAATAAAACTGTGAAGGACCTCGGCGTTACTCTGGACCCTGATCTCTCTTTTGACGAACATATCAAGACTGTTTCAAGGACAGCTTTTTTCCATCTACGTAACATTGCAAAAATCAGAAATGTTCTGTCCAAAAATGATGCAGAAAAATGTATCCATGCTTTTGTTACTTCTAGATTAGACTACTGTAATGATCTACTTTCCGGCTACCCGGATAAAGCACTAAATAAACTTCAGTTAGGATTCTAGCAGCCGTATTTAGCACTATCTAGAACCAAAATATTTGATCATATTACTCCAGTGCTAGCCTCCCTACACTGGCTTCCTGTTAAGGCAAGGGCTGATTTCAAGGTTTTACTGCTAACCTACAAAGCATTACATGGGCTTGCTCCTACCTATCTTTCCGAGTTGGTCCTGCCGTACATACCTACACGTACGCTACGGTCACAAGACGCAGGCCTCCTAATTGTCCCTAGAATTTCTAAGCAAACAGCTGGAGGCAGGGCTTTCTCCTATAGAGCTCCATTTTTATGGAATGGTCTGCCTACCCATGTGAGAGACGCAGACTCGGTCTCAACTTTTAAGTCTTTACTGAAGACTCATCTCTTCAGTAGGTCATATGATTGAGTGTAGTCTGGCCCAGGAGTGTGAAGGTGAACGGAAAGGCTCTGGAGCAACGAACCGCCCTTGCTGTCTTTGCCTGTCCGGTTCCCCTCTCTCCACTGGGATTCTCTGCCTCTAACCCTATTACAGGGGCTGAGTCACTGGCTTACTGGTCCTCTTTCATGCCATCCCTAGGAGGGGTGCGTCACTTGAGTGGGTTGAGTCACTGACGTGATCTTCCTGTCTGGGTTGGCGCCTCCCCTTGGGTTGTGCCGTGGCAGAGATCTTTGTGGGCTATACTCTGCCTTGTCTCAGGATGGTAAGTTGGTGGTTGAAGATATCCCTCTAGTGGTGTGGGGGCTGTGCTTTGGCAAAGTGGGTGGGGTTATATCCTGCCTGTTTGGCCCTGTCCGGGGGTATCATCGGATGGGGCCACAGTGTCTCCTGACCCCTCCCGTCTCAGCCTCCAGTATTTATGCTGCAGTAGTTTATGTGTCGGGGGGCTAGGGTCAGTTTGTTATATCTGGAGTACTTCTCCTGTCTTATCCGGTGTCCTGTGTGAATTTAAGTATGCTCTCTCTAATTCTCTCTTTCTCTCTCTCGGAGGACCTGAGCCCTAGGACCATGCCTCAGGACGACCTGGCATGATGACTCCTTGCTGTCCCCAGTCCACCTGGCCGTGTTGCTGCTCCAGTTTCAACTGTTCTGCCTGCGGCTATGGAACCCTGACCTGTTCACCAGACGTGCTACCTGTCCCAGACCTGCTGTTTTCAACTCTCTAGAGACCGCAGGGGGAACAGTTGAAAGAATGCCAAGCGTTTAGAGAATGCCAAGCGTGTGCAAAGCTGTCATCAAGGCAAAGGGTGGCTACTTTGAAGAATCTCAAATCTCAAATATTTATTTGTTTAACACTTTTTGGTTACTACATGATCCCATATGTGTTATTCCATAGTTTTGGTGTCTTAACTATAATTCTACAATGTAAAAAATAGTTAAAATAATAAAAACCCTGGAATGAGTAGGTGTGTCCAAACTTTTGACTGGTACTGTATATTACCAGTAGTAGACTACAATTAGCATTAATTCCCAACATTTCTAAATCTGCAATGTTTATTTGGTTAGGTTAATTTATGTTAATACATTCAATATATTATTATTACAGTCATTTACCGTTCTCATTGTCAGAGTGGACATGTGTTCTGCAGAAATCACAACCTATGCTACACTTGTGAGAAACAGGTTTTAGTTAATTTCATTCCATTTACGGGTTTTGTCAATTTATTTATTGTCTCTTTGAAACGCTCCCGTCAATGTTGAATAAGAACACGCACCTGATTACGCATATAGAAGTAGGACTAGTCTACCTGGCCTGCGCACAAATGTAGGCCTATAAATGAGCCCATTTGGAGTTGTCTGATAGTATTTCTGATTGTCTTAAATTAGCACCACTAATGAGATGTGGAGCTTCTCAAAGTAATTTTTCTTCACCTCAAACAGCAAGTAAACAAAGTCTGTTTCTAGAATCAATTGAGAATGACAAAAGTTACTGAAAGCATTTGAGCAATATTTCCAGCTCTCTCCCTTTCGATAACCACTTGGCATGAAAGGGAAAAATGTAATGCTCTGATCCAGTGAAAACGTCATAAAATACTCGATTACTTCTTATCCCTTGCACAAATAGCCTACAGCTGTGTCTGTCCCAAGCTCATTGGCGTAGGAAACTCTGGGGGTCCAGAATATTTTATACAATGTCTCAAGTTTTCTAGCACAAGTTTTGGGGCGAACCAGTTGATACGTATCAAGTCTGTTGCAGACAGGCCATGCGTAGTCAATGTGATTTATAGGATATTTATTTTACATCAGGATATTTTCTACCTGCAGGCTGCAATGTTTTTGTGTTGGCTTTATGTAGGCTATTTTTACATAGTTTGCAATGGCAACAAAAGTTATTTAGATTGGTATAATTTTCCTTTAGATATAATGTAGATTAACCACAGACAATGATTCCCGCGGGCATTCGGAGAGGGTCCTGTGCGTTCCACCACCCAGCACCCCCGCTCCCATTCCGATGGAGTTGGGAGGGGTCGCGCCGAGGGGTACCGAAGGAGGGGGGGTCCGTCTGGGAGTCGAGATGGCAGGCGGAACATTTCTCGGTCACCCCAGGTGAGTAAGCACCAGACTCACCCAGAACCCCCTGTTGGTCACATGTTTGTCTTGTTTTTTTTCCTTGAGTTTTCCCCCTCTTCCCAGCATAAGGCACTAGTCGATTCAGGTGCAGCTGGGAACTTTATGGATCGTGGACTCGCCATCAAGCTAGGTGTTCCGCTTGTGCCGATAGATTCTCCCTTCCCCGTGCACTCACTAGATAGCCGGCCATTAGGGTCAGGGTTGGTCAGGGAGGCCACGGTTCCACTGGACATGGTGAAGCAGGGGAATCATAGTATAAGTCTCTACATTATCGATTTGCCTGCGTTTCCAGTGGTGCTGGGGATTCCCTGGCTGGCTAGTCACAAACCTACGATTTCGTGGAAACAGGGGGTTCTCCAGGGGTGGTCAGAGGAGTGTTCTGGAAGGTGTCTGGGAGTTTCCATCGGTGCCACGTCGGTGGAGAGTCCAGACCAGGGTTCCACGGTGCGCATCCCCCCCGAATATGCCGATTTGGCAATCGCTTTCATTAAAAAGAAAGCGACTAAATTACCACCTCATCGACCGGGAGGGGATTGTGCGATAGATCTCCAGGTAAACGCTGCGCTTCCCAAGAGTAACGTGTACCCATTGTCTCAGGAGGAGACGTTGGCTATGGAGACATATGTCACGGAGTCTCTGGGACAGGGGTACATTCGGCCCTCCATCTCACCCGTCTCCTCGAGTTTCTTTTTTGTGAAGAAGGGAGGGAGGTCTGCGTCCGTGTATTGATTATAGAGGTCTAAATGCTATCACAGTGGGGTTTAGTTACCCACTACCTCTCATCGCTACGGCGGTGGAATCATTTCACGGAGCACAGTTCTTTACAAAACTGGATCTCAGGAGCGCGTATAGTTTGGTGCGTATTCGGGATGGAGACGAGTGGAAAACCGAGTTTAGTACCACATCAGGCCACTATGAGTACCTCGTCATGCCGTATGGGTTAAAGAATGCTCCAGCCGTCTTTCAATTCTCAGGGACCTGCACGGGCAGGGCGTGGTGGTTTATATTGATGATATTTTGATCTATTCCGCCACCCGTGCCGCACATGTGTCTCTGGTACGCAAGGTGCTTGGGAGACTGCTGGAGCTAGACCTATACTTCAAGGCTGATGGCTCGTTTGGAGAACACACACACGTCTCCTTCCTGGGTTATCGCATTTCCACCTCGGGGGTGGTGATGGAGTGTGACCGCATTAAGGCCGTGCGTAATTGGCCGACTCCGACCACGGTGAGGGAGGTGCAGCGGTTTTTGGGGTTTGCCAATTACTACCGGAGGTTTATCCGGGGTTTTGGCCAGGTAGCGGCTCCCATTACCTCACTGCTGAAGGGGGGCCCGGTGCGTTTGCCGTGGTCGGCAGGGGCGGAAAGAGCTTTCAATAGGTTGAAGGCGCTGTTCACGGATGCACCCGTGTTGGCGCACCCGGACCCCTCTCTAGCATTCATAGTGGAGGTGGACGCGTCCGAGGCTGGGGTGGGTGCCGTGCTATCACAGCGCTCGGGCACGCCACCAAAACTCCACCCCTGCACTTTTTTTTCGAGGAAGCTCAGTCCAGCGGAGCGTAACTATGATGTGGGGGACAGGGAGATGTTAGCGGTGGTCAGGGTTCTGAAAGTGTGGAGACACTGGCTTGAGGGGGCTAAGCACCCTTTTCTCATCTGGACCGACCACCAGAATCTGGAGTATATTCGGGCAGCTAGGAGACTGAATCCACGTCATGCAAGGTGGGCCATGTTCTTCACCCGATTCCGGTTTACTCTGTCGCATATACCAGGCTCTCAGAATGTAAAGGCTGACGCACTGTCCCGCCTTTATGACAAGGAGGATAGGGCCACCGAGCCTACTCCCATCCTTCCCGCCTCGAGGCTGATGGCACCAGTGGTATGGGAGGTGGACTCGGACATCGAGCGGGCGTTACGGGCGGAGCCTGCGCCTCCTCATTGTCCGGCTGGGCGGAAGTACGTGCCGCTCGGTGTTCGGGACCAACTGATTCGGAGGGCTCACACCATACCCTCCTCGGGTCACCCTGGGGTGGCGAGGACAGTGCGGGGCCTCCGGCAGAAGTATTGGTGGTCCACCTTGGCTAGGGATGTTAGGGTTTATGTCTCTTCCTGTTCGGTGTGCGCCCAGAGTAAGGCTCCTAGGCACCTTCCTAGAGGGAAGTTACAACCCCTCCCCGTTCCACAACGGCCATGGTCTCACCTATCCGTAGATTTCTTGACCGATCTTCCCCCGTCTCAGGGAAACACTACGGTTTTGGTGATTGTGGATCGGTTCTCTAAGTCCTGCCGTCTCCTCCCGTTGCCCGGTCTCCCTACAGCCCTACAGACTGCGGAGGTGTTATTTACCCACGTCTTCCGGCACTACGGGGTGCCGGAGGACATCGTCTCTGATCGGGGTTCCCAGTTCACGTCCCGGGTATGGAGGGCGGTCATGGAGCGTCTGGGGGTCTCGGTCAGCTTGACGTCCGGTTATCACCCCGAGAGGAATGGGCAGGTGGAGAGAGTGAACCAGGAGGTGGGTAGGTTTCTGCGGTCATACTGCCAGGACCGGCCCAGCGAGTGGGCTGGGTACGTCCCATGGGCGGAGTTGGCCCAAAATTCACTCCGTCATTCCTCGACTAACCTATCCCCGGTCCAGTGTGTGTTGGGCTACCAGCCGGTCCTGGCACCGTGGCATCCGAGTCAGACCGAGGCTCCTGCAGTGGAGGAGTGGGTGCAGCGCTCCAAGGAGACCTGGACCAGGAATCCCTCAAACAAGCCAGTGGACGGCAGAAGAGGAGTGCTGACCGCCACCGCAGTGAGGCCCCCGTGTTTGTACCGGGGGACAGGGTCTGGCTCTCGACCCTGCCGGAAGCTGGGGCCGCAGTGTGTAGGGCCCTTCAAAGTCCTGAGGAGAATAAACAAGGTGTGTTATTGATTACAACTCCCTTCCTATTATCGTATTAACCCCTCGTTTCATGTGTCTCTCCTCAGGCCGGTGGTAGCTGGTCCCCTGCAGGACGGTGAGGTGCCGGAGGTCACTCCTCCCCCTCTTGACATCGAGGGGTCCCCGGCGTACACGATACGGGCTATTCTGGACTCGAGACGCCGGGTCAGGGGCCTGCAGTACCTCGTGGACTGGGAGGGGTACGGTCCGGAGGAGAGGTGCTGGGCACCGGTGGGGGTCATTTTGGATCCGTCAATGTTGAGGGATTTCCATCGCCTCCATCCGGATCGCCCTGCGCCTCGCCCTCCGGGTCGCCCTCGAGGCCGGTGTCGGCGCGTTGCGGGAGCCGCGCGTCAGGGGGGGTACTGTCACGACTCCTACCGAAGGTGGCTCCCCTTCTTGTTCGGGTGGCGCCCGGCGGTCGTCGTCACCGGCCTACTAGCTGCCACTGATTTTTTCCTCCCCCTGATTGTTTATTGGTTACACCTGTTTGTAGTTAGGTTGATTAGTGGGGCTTTATTACCCAGCAGGCCTGCCTACGTAGCTAGCAACCATGACAAAGACCAAAGCCGGAGGGAGTACCGTTGAGGACAGTGGTGTCTCTCTATCACACGTGAAGGATCTTTTAAACTAACAAAAAGAGACTTACCCACCACCGGCCCAGGTGATAGGCCCAGGCCAATAGTGGTCAAGTTCCCGAGGTTCAAGGACAAGGTAGCGGTTCTGGAAAGAGCCAAGAACTTGAGAGGAACTTATATCTTCCTCAACAAGGACTGTCCTGAAGCTGTGCGCCAGAAGATGAAAGATCTGATCCCAGCCATGAAAGCTGCCAGAGCGCGTGGGGACATTGCTTACATCCGCTATGACAGGCTCCTTGTCCACCCTCCCTCACGGAAGCCTGGAAGGGATGAGAGAGCCTAGCCTATGGGTTCGTAGCTTCAACCACACAGCTCACACACACACAAATTGATTAATGGACTGCTGAATGTATATCTTTTTTTCTCTTGCTTTGTTTGCTCTTATCTCTGATAAGCTACCCAGGACAGGGCTGAAAATAGCCCATATTAATATATGTAGCCTTAGAAATAAGGTTCATGAAATCAATAACTAGCTAACATCAGATAACATTCATATATTAGACATTTTATGAGAATCACAGATAATTCATTTGATGATACAGCAGTAGCAATACAAGGCTATAACATCTATCGAAGAGACAGAAATGCTTATGGGGGATGTGTTGCTGTATGGATGTATGTACGTACACACACACACACACATACATACATATATACATGAGCCTGCAGGAAGGGTACCACATGAGGGAGGAGGATGTATTCCCTGTAAAGCACAGCGTTGAGATTGCCTGCAATGACAACAAGCTCAGTCCAATGATGCTGTGGACACACCGCCCCAGACCATGACGGACCCTCCCCCTCCAAATCAATACCGCTCCAGAGTACAGGCCTCGGTGTAACGCTCATTCCTTCGACGATAAATGCGAATCCGACCATCATCCCTGGGGAGACAAAACCGCAACTCGTCAGTGAAGAGCACTTTTTGCCAGTCCTGTCTGGTGCAGCGACGGTGGGTTTGTCCCCATAGGCAACGTTGATGCCGGGGATGTCTGATGAGGACCTGCCTTACAACAGGCCTACAAGCCCTCAGTCCAGCCTCTCTCAGCCTATTGCGAACAGTCTGAGCACTGATGGAGGGATTGTGCGTTCCTGGTGTAACTTGGGCAGTTGTTGCCATCCTGTACCTGTCCTGCAGGTGTGATGTTCGGATGTACCGATCCTGTGCAGGTGTACACGTGGTCTGCCACTGCAAGGACGATCAGCTGTCCTTCCTGTCTCCCTGTAGCGCTGTCTTAGGCATCTCACAGTACGGACATTGCAATTTATTGCCCTGGCCCCCTCTGCAGCCCTCATGCCTCCTTGCAGCATGCCTAAGGCACATTCATGCAGATGAGCAGGGACCCTGGGCATCTTTCTTTTGGTGTTTTTCAGAGTCAGTAGAAAGGCCTCTTTGGTGTCCTAAGCTTTCATAACTGTGACCTTAGTTGCCTACCGTCTGTAAGCTGTTAGTGTCTTAAAGACCGTTCCAAAGGTGCATGTTCATTAATTGTTTATGGTTCATTGAACAAGCATGGGAAACAGTGTTTAAACCCTTTACAATGAAGATCTGTGAAGTTATTTGGATTTTTATGAATTATCTTTGAAAGAGAGTCCTGGAAAAGGGCCGTTTCTTTTTTTGCTGAGTTCATATTGGTCATATTGGTCATGGCTCACGAGAGGTGCACAATGGGATTGCCTTGCAGTTCTCCAGCTGTATCCACTGAAAACGCGGAAGGTTCAAGGCACGAGGGCAGAGGGCACGGGATGGGCCGCAGAGCTGCGCACAGAAGACTGACCTAGCCCATGGGGATGGGAGGAGGAGGAAGGGGGAGGGAGAGTGAACCCCCACCCTGCCACACTGGCAGGTTGGCTGTATCACATCCGGCCGTGATTGGTTGCAATTTCAGTTTAATCTACCAGAAAATACCAAAATAATACAACAAAAATTATTATTATTATGTATCACATCCGACCGTGATTGGGAGTCCCACAGGGTGGCGCACAATTGGCCCAGCGTTTCTCTCCCTCTAAAAACAGAAACATGTTTTAGCCTTTACAAATATTATTTTGGCCTTTATTCAGATTACAATCGCTCACTTTCGATTTTTTGAAAACGAAATAACCTCCAAAATATTGTTACATATCAAGTTGATGGCACAGTCATATAGCGGCACCTACATAAAGCTGAGTGACTCACTCATTCATGGCTTTGGATCAAAATAAATAAGTACCAACATTCTTTCTGATAGTCTTTAATAAAGACATGTTTTGGTTATCCTGACCTGGACACCATGTACAAAATTATAATAGCCCATTATGGGCTATTAGCAGGACAAAATACCCTTACCAACACCTCTCTGTATTTTGATACTTTGTGGATGGGGGCTCCGGAGTGGATGGAGGCTCCCACAGTGCAAAATGCGTTGCTACAGATGCAGGTTCGATACCCTGTGCCGGCCGCCACCGGGAGACCCATGGAGGCGGCTTTTGGTTTTAATTTAGAATCCTCCAATCCTCTATATGTAATTATTGGGGGAGAGTTACGTCAGATTTTTAGATATACTGTAGGCCTACCGTAGGCGACATGAGTCTCACTACTGTTGAGTAATGTGCTGTTAAAAGTGGTGTAGGTCTTACTTATTTAAAGAGCATATTGAAGTTAGAAGCAATAGGATTTGAAGCAATAGCCTACAAACAGCACTGTTTCGTGCTGCTCTGAGACAAGCATGGGGACTGGTCTTGATAAATCAATTAAATGTTTATTTTCACTGAATCTCCGTTTGGGTATTGGTTAGACTACAATTAGGGTGAAGAAATGTTATGCTCTTAGTGTAACCTTTAATAAACTAGGCAAGTCAGTTAAGAACAAATTCTTATTTACAAGGACAGCCTACTCCTTCCTCCCAGTCGGGAATTGAACCCCGGTCTCCCTCGTGCCCGCGCGACACGGGGATTCTTTAGCTAAATAGCCAAGTAATGTAGCCTACTCCCAACCGTCATGTTGTACAGCGCGTTTTTATTGGAATAGAAACACCATAGTATTAATCAAATGAATTAAGCAACATTTTTAAAAATCAGTCCCATATACTATGTTCTTACAAAAAGAGGATTTAAATTCTCTAGAACAGCCACTACTGAAGGCTATCAAATGCTTGTCAAAGATGCCCTCTGATGGTCAAACTAGCACTAATTGTACCAGTGGTTGGCACTTAAATAACGTGCCATAGAATTCTGAGGCACCACTCAAGCTATGCTGCAGTAAGCTACAACTTTTAAAGTACAGGAACTACACTACAGGAACAAGATCATCCCCATGTATCGATCACATTTTTACTAATACTGTAGAACTTTGTTCTAAAGCTGTATCCGTACCCATTGGATGCAGTGATCACAATATAGTGGCTATGTCCAGGAAAGCCAAAGCTCCAACAGCTGGGCCTAAAATAGTGTATAAGAGATCATACAAAAGATTTTGCTGTGACTTAAGTGGATGACGTTAAAAATATTTGTTGGTCTGATGTGATTAATGAGGAGCATCCAGACACTGCATTTGATGAATTTTTGAAATTGCTTCTTCCAATTATTGATAAACATGAACCTGTTAATTAAGAAACTGACTGTTAAGGCTCCATGGATTGATGAGGAATTGAAAAACGGTATGGTTGAAAGAGATGGGGCAAAGGGAGTGGCTAATAAGTCTGGCTGCACATCTGACTGGCTTACTTACTGCAAATCGAGAAATTATGTGACTAAACTCAACAAAAAGAAGAAGAAACGGTATTATGAAGCCAAGATCAATGATTTCAAGAATGATGGAAAAAAACTTGAGTACTTTAAATGAAATGATGTGCAGAAAGACCAATTCAACTCCATCTTTCATCGAATCAGATGGCTTACTCATCACGAAACCATTTGATGTTGCTAATTATTTTAATGATTATTTCATTGGCAAAGTGGGCAAACTTAGGCAGGAAATGCCAACAACGAACACTGAGCAATTGTATTCATGCATAAAAAAACTAAATGAAAGAAAAGCATTGCAAGTTTGATTTTGTAAAGTTAGTGTGGGAATTTTTTGTTTTGTTATCGATCAATAATGACTAACCTCCTGGCATTGACAACTTCGATGGAAAGCTACTGAGGATGGTAGCTGACTCTATAGCCACTCCTATCTGTCATATTTTTAATCTGAGCCTAGAGGAAAGTCTTTGTCCTCAGGCCTGGAGGGAAGCCAAAGTAATTTCGCTACCCAAGAGTGGTAAAGCAGCCTTCACTGGTTCTAACAGCAGACCTATAAGCTTGCTGCCAGCTCTCAGCAAACTGATGGAAAAAATTGTGTTTGACCAAATACAATGCTATTTCTCTGTAAACAAATTAACAATAGACTTTCAGCACACTTATAGAGAAGGGCACTCAACATGTACTGCACTGACACAAATTACTGATGATTGGTTGAAAGAAATTGATTATAAGAAGATTGTGGTAGCTGTACTGTTAGATTTCAGTGCAGCCTTTGATATTATTGACCATAACCTGTTAAAAAAAACGTATGTGTTATGGCTTTTCAGACTCAGCTCTGAATCCACAATATGGCAATCTATCTAATAGAACTCAAAGGGTTTGCTTTAATGGAAGCTTCTCTAATGTCAAATACGTAAAGTGTGGTGTACCGCAGGGCAGCTCTCTAAGCCCTCTACTCTTTTCTATGCTCTGCTTTTTTGACACCACACTCTGCAGGCTCTAGTTTTGTCTAATCTTGATTGTCCAGTCGTGCGGTCCAGTACTGCAAGGAAAGACCTAGAAAGCTACAGCTGGCCCAGAACGGCATGTTTTGCTCTTAATTGTAATCAGAGGGCTGATATAAATACTATGCATGCCAGTCTCTCTTGGCTAAGAGTTGAGGACAGACTGACTGCATCACTTCTTTTTATAAGAAACATCAATGTGTTAAATCCCAAATTGTTTGCATAGTCAACTTACACACAGCTCTGACACACAACTTATCCCACCAGACATGCCACCAGGGGTCTTTCACAGTCCCCAAATCCAGAACAAATTCAATAAAGCGTACAGTATTATTTAGAGCCCTTATTGCATGGATCTTCATTCCATCTCATACTGCCCAAATAAACAGCAAACCTGGTTTAAAAAAAAACAGATGAAGCAACACCTCGCGACACAACGCCTCTCCCCTATTTGACCTAGATAGTTTGTGTGTATGCATTGATATGTAGGCTACGTGTGCCTTTTAATTTTTTTATGTAGTTCTGTCTGAGCTGTTCTTTATTGACTATTGATGTTCTATATTATGTAATTCTGTATTATGTTTCATGTTTTGTGTGGACCCCAGGAAGTGTAGCTGCTGCTTTTACAAAAGCTAATGGGGATCCTAATAAAATACCAAAATTATCTCCTCCCACCAGCCTCCTCTGCTGGTGTGTATTCAGGTAGGTCAAACATTCCGAAAGCTAGAGGTAGAAACGTTAATGAACATAGATAACATCCTTCCCTATTGTACTTGAATTAATCCTATCTGTTCTACACAATAGTGTGTTCTGTAATGTTGAACCCTCCTGGACGGCAGCATGTCAGTGTGTTGTACATCATGCTCTCCTGTCTCACTACCCACCCAGTCCACTGTCCTACACCCATCTGAGCCCTTATTCAGTCAGTCCACTGTCCTACACCTATCTGAGCCCTTATTCAGTCAGTCCACTGTCCTACACCCATCTGAGCCCTTATTCTCAGTCAGTCCACTGTCCTACACCCATCTGAGCCCTTACTCTCAGTCAGTCCACTGTCCTACACCCATCTGAGCCCTTATTCAGTCAGTCCACTGTCCTACATCCATCTGAGCCCTTACTCTCAGTCTACTGTCCTACACCCATCTGAGCCCTTATTCTGTCAGTCCACTGTCCTACACCCATCTGAGCCCTTACTCTGTTAGTCCACTGTCCTACATCAATCTATAGTACATCCAGCTATCTCTAACAGGATTGGTTAGAGTGTGAAATCATCCAATCTCATAGGTGCGTGCAGCCTCCCGGTGGCCACATGGATTTCTGTTTGTCCCCTCTTTCTGTCCTCCCAGAATGAGCAGAGACTGGTCAGTGGTGCTGACACACTGACACTATTATCACTCCCCCTCCTGGTTTCAGGAAACAGGCCCATTCCTAATCCCTAATGAAATGCAGTCAACTGACCCACTGGGAGCTGGGGTTAACATGCCTGAATCAGATGGAACAGGGAGGAAATGAGGACTGGACCACTGCGTACTCAAGTCCCACATTTAGACAAACTATTTGGAGAATAAAAATGGTGAGAGTAGAAAAACAAGAATGGATATTAATTAATTTATCAATCAATAAACCTTATGTATTTATGTAGCCATGTTTACAGCAACATTTGTCACAAAGCCCTTTACAGTAACACAGCATGAGGAACCACTGAATATGGTTATATCAGTGAAGTAAATATGTAAAATCCCAACAAGTTTGTATAGGTCTTAACCAATTAACCTTCCAGTCTGAGCTGGTGTGTGAAGTAGGCCTTGTCTGTCAAGTAGGAGGACCAGATTGCATCATCCTCCCCTCCCTGTAACACTGGAATGAGAGTAAAAATCATATAGATGAAAAACTAACTCCCTGTCAGTGCCTGTCCATCCTCTCTCTCTCACTTTCTCCCTCTCCCACTCTTTTCTCAGAGTGAATGCCCATCAAGACTCAAAAGGCCCTTTTGAATTTTTCATCCAGCCCTCTGACGCCCTCTCTACCTTCACAGACATTTCCATATCAAAGACAGCAGCTCTTCTCCTTTCTTCACAACTACATTTGGGACACGGTCACGTCTATACCCCCCTAGCCCCCCTCTCGTAGCCCCCGCTGACACTGTGGTTGTACATCCACACCTCTCCTTTCTCTCTCTTCTCTTCCCTTCCCTTTCATGTGGCTCGCTCACCCACTCAGTCTCTTGCTCTGTGTGAGCTCTGTGCTGCTGCGCTGGTGCGTTCACCATCTATTGGGTTTGCTAGATATGATTGGGGAATTTGCTGCATTCAAATTGAGCTTTTTCCCCTTGTGGTTACCACTTTCTAAACAAATGTAAACAGATACTGAGCAATTAGCTCAACATGTGCTCTAGCATGTCGATAGAGCACGGGAGTAAACCAACGAGCTTATAGGATGCGTGACGTGGTGTGTGTGTGCATGGTAAGGGTCTGTGTGTGTGTGTGTGTGCGCGCATCTACTGCATGCATGAATGTGTGTCTGTGTGCCTACCACGTGAGTGTGTGTGTCTGTGTGGGTGAATGAGAAAGCGGAACTATCTTGCAAGTCACGTCTTGGCTCATTTTAATATGTATAACATGTTCCACAGACAGTTCCATAGTACCTAGCGGGCTGGCTGACGGTGCATTGCGTGTTTCGCTGCCTGACCGTTTGTCTTCAGAGATACCAACTAGTTTGTGACCATGTCAGCAATGATTAAGATCACCCTGAAAAGCTCAAATTCCCTCAGTTTTTTATTTTACTCAGAGACAGCATGTGTGTGCTTCATTACTCAAACATGATTTAAAAGGCCATCAACTCAGGGAGAGCTTAGAGAAGACATGAGTCTATTCTTTGTCATAATAATTCTATATATAGAACACAATCCATATCTATGAACCTTCCTGGAAAGCAAATCACAGAAGAATCTCACCATCTCCTGCCTTCATCAGTAGTACCAGCTAGCTGAATCACGTGAGGTGGAGTATGCTGCACACATTTCAATTCTCATTCAGAGATCTGATAAAACAGCCATCAGGCAGAGTACATGTACAGTTGAAGTCGGAAGTTTACATACACTTAGGTTGGAGTCATTAAAACTCGTTTTTCAACCACTCCACAAATTTCTTGTTAACAAACTATAGTTTTGGCAAGTCGGTTAGGACATCTACTTTGTGCATGACACAATACATTTTTCCAACAATTGTTTACAGACAGATTATTTCACAATTCCAGTGGGTCAGAAGTTTACATACACTAAGTTGACTGTGGCTTTAGACAGGTTGGAAAATTCCAGAAAATGATGTCATGGCTTTAGAAGCTTCTGATAGGCTAATTGACTTACTTTGAGTCAATTGGAGGTGTACCTGTGGATGTATTTCAAGGCCTACCTTCAAACTCAGTGCCTCTTTGCTTGACATCATGGGAAAATCAAAGGAATTCAGCCAAGACCTCAGGAAAAAAATGTAGACCCCCACAAGTCTGGTACATCCTTGGGAGCAATTTCCAAACGCCTGAAGGTACCACGTTCATCTGTACAAACAATAGTGTGCAGTATAAACACCATGGTACCACGCAGCCGTCATACCGCTCAGGAAGGAGATGCCTTCTGTCTCCTAGAGATGAACATACTTTGGTGCGAAAAGTGCAAATCAATCCCAGAACAGCAGCAAAGGACCTTGTGAAGATGCTGGAGGAAACAAATACAAAAGTATCTATATCCACAGTAAAACGAGTCCTATATCGACATAACCTGAAAAGCCGCTCAGCAAGGAAGAAGCCACTGCTACAAAACCTCCATAAAAAAGCCTAACTATGGTTTGCACATGGGGACAAAGATTGTACTTTTTGGAGAAATGTCCTCTGGTCTGATGAAACAAAAATAGAACTGTTTGGCCATAATGACCATCGTTATGTTTATAGGAAAAAGGGGAATTCTTGCAAGCCGAAGAACACCATCCCAACCGTGAAGCACAGGGGTGGCAGCATCATGTTGTGGGGGTGCTTTGCTGCAGGAAGAACTGGTGCAGTTCACAAAATAGATGGCATCATGAGGGGGGGAAATTATGTGGATATATTGAAACAACGTCTCAAGACATCAGTCGGGAAGTTAAAGCTTGGTCACAAATGGGTCTTCGAAATGGACAATGACCCCAAGCATACTTCCAAAGTTGTGGCAAAATGGCTTAAGGACAAAGTCAAGGTATTGGAGTGGCCATCATAAAGCCCTGACCTCAAGCCCATGGAAAAGTTGTGGGCATAACTTAAAAAGCGTGTGCGAGCAAGGAGGCCTACAAACCTGACTCATTTACACCAGCTCTGTCAGGAGGAATGGGCCAAAATTCACCCAACTTATTGTGGGAAGCTTGTGGAAGGATACCCAAAACATTTGACCCAAGTTAAACAATTTAAAGCCAATGCTACCAAATACTAAATGAGTGTATGTAAACTTCTGACCCACTGGGAACGTGATGAAATAAATAAATAAATCACTCTACTATTATTCTGACATTTCAAATTCTTAAAATAAAGTGGTGATCCTAACTGACCTAAGACATGGAATTTTTATTAGGATTAAATGTCAGGAATTGTGAAAAACCGAGTTTAAATGTATTTGGCTAAGGTGTATGTAAACTTCCGTCTTCAACTGTATGTACCAAATATGCCGATTAACGAGTTTGCAATTTGAAAGATAATCAGCAGTTGACAGACCCAGACCCTCCCACCAAATGCCACTTATTCTTTGATGGAATGCAGAAAGTGGGACATTTAAATCAGCCTCTTTTAGCCCCTCCTGACCTCTCCCCTCTGTCGTCAAGGCAACTTTAATCTCAAAAGCCGTCTGTCAGGCAGGTGAACTTTGACAAGCGAAAAGAGAAGAAGAAGCCTATCACCACTTCCTCTCCATGCGTGTAATGTGAATTGTGGATGGATGGAAGGGAAGAAAAGGAAAGAAAAAAACATCACAGAAAATGTCCTGCGTCTCTCTTCTCTGTGGTCAATACATGACAAAGAGAGGAAGAGGCAAGCTAAAGTAGGCCAATCAGCCCTGCAGTGTAGAACCACTGCCCCAACAGTGTAAAAGGAAGTTAATATATCAAAGTGATTCAATATTAAAAATGAACCTTTAGTTCACCACACTCAGCTCATTTTTCCAGGGGCTGGAAGTGACCTAGAGAAGTGAAGACTTTAGGATGCAGTATTGTCCAGAGATAAAGTATCATGGAACACAAGTGAGCTTGATGTGAAAAACACTAAGCCCTTCCCCTAGCCCCCTAACACGGCAGTTCCAAAATAACGTAAAGAAAACAGATACTGGTAGGTGGATATAGCCTAATATGGTGGTTAAAATGTCATCGTCACAACCGGATTACGTCGTCATTAACGACGACATTTCAACCAGTTTTGTACCACTGTGCACAGGCTAGTGATTATCTAGGCTACCTATTCAGTCCCATCAGGTCAGACGATTGTGGTGCGTCTACCTGCCCAGTATACCTTAGCTTCATTCCCTGGTCAAAACGACCTGGCACCACACCTAGGCTCAGGTACCATAGAACCAACCACAGCTAATTAATGATTTATACTGCTTAATTACACACAGATCGATTGATTAAATATACATACTAATAAATTGCACACAAACTGATAACGATTTATTCTTGAGTTACTAAGTCCAACCCTTTAAACCTGTGAGAATTGGCCTATACGGATAGGGCTAAGTTGAAATGTTTCTTGCAGAAGAAATATGAAAAGCATATGCATAACCATGGTAGCAACTGAAAGGGAACAGTTTGGAGATTATGAAAAAATATTAGACCAAAGGTGAGGACACAACAGTTCACCTGAAACAAGGCATCATTTGAAAGCTTGTTCTATTGCCAACATGACTAGCTAAGTTCTAAAATACTATCTTACAGTTAGTCTTTCACAATGCAATTCAGGGAAAACAAATCATAATTTTGGTGCACATAAAAATAAGTCATTCAAGTGTGTGTGCCCCAAAAAATGTTCTTCACAATAGATAAACATAGGCTCATTCTGTTCAGAACAACCAAGGGTATGATGCCATGTCATCTTGTAACTACATCCAACATAGTGATCATAAACGTTTACATGAGTTGTATAATATGGAATAATATGGAAATGTGAAGTGGCTTGTATGACATCCGTAATAAAGAGCTGCTCTGCTTTGTTGACACCACACTCCACAAAGCAAGTCCTGCAGGCTCTAGTTTTACCTTATCTTGATTACTGTCCAGTCATATGGTCAAGTGCTGCAAAGAAAGACACAGTGAAGCTGCAGCTGGCCCAGAACAGAGAGGCACACTGACACACACACACACTTACCCCACCAGACATGCCACAAAGGGGTCTTTTCACAGTCCCCAGGTCCAGAACAAATTCAAAGAAACGTACAGTATTATACAGAGCCATCTTATATAGCGCAAGTGAACAGCATAACTGGTTTCAAAAAACAAATAAAGCAACACCTCACAGCATGCCTCTCCCCCCCATGTGACCTAATTGTTGTATTGACATGTATGTGTGACTGATAGATGCACACACACTACATGGTAGTCTTTTGTCTGTAATGTATTTGTTATGTGTAGGACCCCAGTAAGACTAACCCTAAACATCAAAGCTGTATTTATTATAATTCTCAATGTTTCATCTTTTAAAATACATAGAGTCATGCTAATGTACAGCATATTGCTCACTCAGACAACAAAAGTGCAAAAGTTGGCCAATTACTGGAAGAGATGGGGGCAACTTCTTGTTGCGTGATTAACCAAAATGGTGTATATTTTTTGTTTTTAAACAACTAATTGACAGAGGTCTGTAAACTTATTTTGATTCCATTTCGTTCAGGTTTTTCCTGTGAGCTCAATGTGAGTTTTTCTAGAGATAAGTCAGATTAAACCCAAACTGCCATGTAGTAGGAAGCTAATATGCTACATAGTTTACAGCAGAAAAATTGGTAATTAACTACAATGACCGCAATCCATTGCACGCTTACATGTCCGGTCTGTGTTTCTTTTACACCTGCTAAATAACAGAGAGAAGACTGCACGATCGACTGTGCAAGGTATCTCTACCTGAAAATACATTATCTAAGTGACATAGTTTCAGCGGTCATTAAAGTATGCCTTATTTACTTTGAAGAACTACTAAAATGGTGATTTTGGCAGACAGCATAGGCATCAGCTCTATAGAGATGAGATGATGACTTGGAGTGAAACAAAGTCATCGAATAAAACAAATGTAATATACATAACTGAAATATTTTATTAAACTAAAGTAATGTGAATAAATTATGGTTAATAAGTGATAAGCAGTAATGGGTAGTCACCGCCATCATGGAACTTTATTCTGTGTTGTCACAGCATTCAACCCACATAATGCATAGAGCATTTTTATTTTTTATAATCAAACTGAAACTACCTCAAAAAACACTAATCTCTCAGCACTACAATCCGTACAGCGCTGTGAAGCAGAGAGCCAGAGCTCTGACGTCATGTATAGCATATGTTACTGTACAGCAAATGCGTTCCAATTTTGGCATTTAACAGTGCACAAATCTGCCATTTTCAACACGTGTATGGGTATGAGTGTAAAGGACTACGAGTACGGGTACGAGTGTAAGTCCAATGCAGATGTTTTTTGGCTCAATATCAAATTATTTCTGGGTAACAATTAAGTACCTTACTGTGATTGAAAACAATGAAAATGGTGGGGGAAAAAACAAAATAGCTTCTTAGCAAAGAGCAATTTCTCATGCTAGAATTTTGCTAGGACTGCATGGGAGTTGTCTGAGTGGAGAGGGGAAAACTGAAAACAAGCTGTTATTGGCAGAGAGCTTTGGAACTCTTATTGGTCTATTAACTCATTTACAATTTCACAGTATTCTCTCACACACACGCAGGATAATCTCATTTTTGACTGAACTGGGCTTTTAAAATTAGGTGGTTAATTTACAGTATCACAACCACCGCTGTAAATGTATTTGAATAAACTAGTGGGAAATGAATGACTCAAATAGATAACATGAATCCCTTAGGCTATACAAATATGTTTTTAAATATTCAAGAAACGTTCAGAAAAACTAAAACTCCAGCTTTATATATATATATATATATTTTCAATTTCTTTGATGCCTGCCTACGATTTGGAACCGACGACAACCCCAGCAATGACAAATTATCCATCCTTATCCTCCCACACACATCTTCAGCTACTCGCAGCTTTGTTCACATTTTAAGGGGTAAAAAAACAACTATTAGCCTCCAAGCGAAGAAAACATCTCCAAAAAGAGGAGAGAGAAAGCAGGAGAGACGAGGAGTGATACTGCTAGCTCAGCATGGGGTTCAGTGTATGAAAAATAACAATCAGTCAGGCACTGGGCTCACTGTGCTACACAGGGAACAGCTTCAGTGACATCCAGTAGAATCAGTTCCATGCTGTGGGGAAATACAGACTGAAATCACTGACTGAATTCAGCTACAGGCCATGGGGGGGAAGTGACTTCAATATAAACCAGTCAGTGTACTGTAGGCAAAACCTGGGAAACAGTGAACTACAGGGGCAACTTTGAGCCAGTCAGGGGCAACTTTGAGCCAGTCAGGGGCAACTTTGAGCCAGTCAGCTCAGCTCCAAGCTACAGGGGGAGAGCAATAGAGAAGGCTGTATAATGTAGAGAGGATACTTCACTGAACTACATAGGCTACTGTATATACAGAGGAAGGAGCAGATCAGCAAAGCTAAGTTACAGCAGGACACATATCCTAGTACAGGGGAGAACGCTTCAGCACCAACCAAGTCAGTGTATTCTCTGGTACTAGCCTGGTCCCAGATTCATTTGTGCTGGTCACTGATCACAGGAGTTGGCAAGACAGTAGAAACAGATGCAGGACCAGGCTAGGGATAATGCCACCCCTCAGTATTATAACAAGTTGTGTGGAAAGACATTTCATTTGTAAGTACCAAAATTACATAGGTAATTATGGGAAACTTGTTTCTAATGAGAAGATGTTAACATGTCCAAAATGACATGACTGTAGCTCAAACAGGGCAGGAGCTATGCTTGTACAAATGTTGGTTTGGTGGGGGACAAAATGTCTAATTAGCAGAAAAACTAACGTGCAGAGCTTATAGAAACTTGTTGCTCATGAGTGGATGCATATAACAACACCTCATTCCATGATAGTAGCTCAAACGGTACAGGAGACGTGCTTGTTCAAAGTTTGGAATTTCAGTTGATTACTACAGTACCCCCCTTGGGCCAATCAGTGTCATTGTGTACGTGCCGGATCTCTATGGCAAGATGCATCATTCACCAAAGTTTCGCCAAAATTGGGCTAGTGCTATCTGAGATATTGTGTGTGACGAACGTACTAAAAGACAGAGACAGAGCCACAGTCCCCTTCCAGATGTCATTGTGAGGACAGTAATACTATACAAGGCATGAGCCAGGTATTTGTCTATAGAGTGAAATCCTACTTTGCTACATTTTCTCTGATTTGTGAGAAGTAGTGGAAGGCAAGAGGGGCAAAAAGAGAGGGACTGTTCTAGTGCTGGAGATGATGACTATCTTGGACTTAAATGGATCATGGTGCATTACCTCTCCCAACCTCCCATCCTCCTCCCCCAAAACCTAGAGAAAGAATGAAGGACTGAGCTAACCTTAATAGGCTATCTTTAGGTAATAGCTTTTCAGTGTATTGAGCCGTTCGACAATCATGCAGAACACGAGAGCAATACACAGCTCCAAAACAGACCTGAGGGGTAGGTGATGGGAACAAAGAAATGAGAGAACAATGTGGGAGGGAGGGAGGGAGGGAGGGAGGGAGGGAGGGAGGGAGGGAGGGAGGGAGGGAGGGAGGGAGGGAGGGAGGTATAAAACGGAATATAAGTTATGGTGGAATGTTGAACCTTTGGGTAGAGAGGATGGTGAATAGCCTTTTCACAGTTACGTGAAATGTACATAAAATTAACATTTTCCATCTTGAATAGCAGTAGGGAAGTATTTGTAATTGTCTGCCTTTGTAGGCTATAGATTTACCAACCTTCACCCATGACAAAGAGACAGGGACACTGCATTTCATACTGTACCTCTCTGTTCTAGAGTCCTGGACACCATCAAAGATTTACCGAGTCTAATATTGATTTGTACATCAAACCCTCAGATAGATATTTAAGGGTTGTTGGAGCTGGACTGTGTTGTTTGTGTTGTAGGGATTAACATCCAAACATGGACCAGGTGTTAAAGGTCATGACCCCGCTGAGAAATGCATAGCCAAGAGTCGACCTTAGTGACCCTATCACACATCACCCTCTCCTCCTCCTATACTTCACACCACACCCTCTCCTTCCCTTAAAAACACCCTGATAATGATGAAGGTTGGGGGTAAATAAGTATAAAACATTTAAATAAAAAAAGGCCTAATATTAAAAGCGGTCCTCCAAATGAGGGGTAGTGACAGGCAAAATAATTATTTATTTCATCATATAACATTTTTTCAATGATGAATGTTGTAGTCAGTAGATTTGTCTAGGTAGGTAGACTTTGAATTTCAAACCAATTAACTACAGTTTAATTTATCAACGATGCTCTACCCCACTGCTCTCCGAGAGTGTGGTGGATCTCTAGTTTCTATGGAGATGACCTGGATGCCTCTGGTGCAGGGGGTGGGGTCTGACTCACCTGGTGGGTAGTTGATCCTGTCTGCAGGGATGGAGAGGAGTGAATCCACGATGGAAGACCTTCTCTGGAGGAGAACAGAGATCATCTCAAATCCCTCTGGGCCCAGCAGCTCAAACAGCTGGAGGAGAGAGAGCGAGAGAGAGATGAGAGATACAAAGAGAGAGAGAGAGACAGATGAGAGACACAAAGAGAGAGAGAAGCAAAGAGAGAAAAAGAGAGGGCAAGGAGGAGCCGAGAGAGAGTAAGAGTGGGGGAGACATCAGCTGGTGTGCTTAAGCCAAAAACACTAAAGCAGTAAACAAACACATCCTATGGTTCAACCTCCATCCTCCCCTCCAAACACATGCATTCATTGCCAAGAATGAGCACCTGGTAATTACCATGCCCAAAGTAAGTCTGAGCCTGAGACAGAATAATGCTGTACCGCTTAGCCCCCCAAACACAGCCACCTGGCACTTAGCTGGCTAGGGACAGCAAAACAACAGTAAACCTGACTGGGAGGGAAGCGATCACTGAGCTAGGAGCTGGCTAGCACAGGAGAGAAACATACAGTATTAACCATAGGGGTGGAAATGCTGTGTGCAACAGACACAATGAGTGTTTTAGAGGTCGACCGATTATGATTTTTCAACGCCGATTCCGATACCGATTATTGGAGGACCAATTTTATTTATTTATTTGTAATAATGACAATTACAACAATACTGAATGAACACTTATTTTAACTTAATATAATACATCAATAAAATCATTTTTGCCTCAAATAAATAATGAAACATGTTCAATTTGGTTAAAATAATGCAAAAACAAAGTGTTGGAGTGTAACGGCTATCGTCGGTAGAAGGAGAGGAGGACCAAAGCGCAGCGTGGTATGTATCCATATTTATTAGAATACTTTTTCAATAATGAACCAAAACATTAAACAGACAAAAACCCAACGAAGCTACAGTCCCGAACTAGAGATTACAAAAACAGATGAACGCAAGAACAGGAACAATCACCCACAAACCAACAGTGAAAACAGGCTACCTTAATATGGTTCCCAATCAGAGACAACGTAAAACACCTGCCTCTGATTGAGAACCATATCAGGCCAATAAGACAAACCTAAACAAAGAAACACATAACATAGACTACACCCACCCAGCTCACGTCCTGACCAACTAAACAAAGACTAAACACAGGAAATAAGGTCAGGCACGTGACATGGAGAAGAAAGTAAAAGTGCAATATGTGCCATGTAAGAAAGCTAACGTTTAAGTTCCTTGCTCAGAACATGAGAACATATGAAAGCTGGTGGTTCCATTTAACATGAGTCTTCAATATTCCCAGGTAAGAAGTTTTAGGTTGTATTTATAGGAATTATAGGACTATTTCTCTCTATACGATTTGTATTTCATATACCTTTGACTATTGGATGTTCTTATTGGCACTTTAGTATTGCCAGTGTAACAGTAGAGCTTCCGTCCCTCTCCTCGCTCCTACCTGGGCTCGAACCAGGAACACATCGACAACAGCCACCCTCGAAGCAGCGTTACCCATCGCTCCACAAAAGCCGCGGCCCTTGCGGAGCAAGGGGAACAACTATTCCAAGTCTCAGAGCGAGTGACGTTTGAAATGCTATTAGCGCGCACCCCGCTAACTAGCTAGCCATTTCACATCGGTTACACCAGCCTAATCTCGGGAGTTGATAGGCTTGAAGTCATAAACAGTGCAATGCTTGAAGCATTGCGAAGAGCTGCTGGAAAAACGCACGAAAGTGCTGTTTGAATGAATGCTTACAAGCCTGCTGGTGCCTACCATCGCTCAGTCAGACTGCTCTATCAAATCATAGACTTAATTATAACATAATAACACACAGAAAAACGAGCCTTAGGTCATTAATATGGTCGAATCCAGAAACTATCATCTCGAAAACAAAACGTTTATTCTTTCAGTGAAATACGGAACCGTTCCGTATTTTATCTAACGGATGGCATCCAAGTCTAAATATTCCTGTTACATTGCACAACCTTCAATGTTGTCATAATTATGTACAATTCTGGCAAATTAGTTCGCAACGAGCCAGGCGGCCCAAACTGTTGCATATACCCTGACTCTGCGTGAAATGAATGCAAGAGAAGTGACACAATTTCACCTGGTTAATATTGGCTGCTAACCTGGATTTCTTTTAGCTAAATATGCAGGTTTAAAAATATATACTTCTGTGTATTGATTTTAAGAAAGGCATTGATGTTTATGGTTAGGTACAGTCGTGCAACGATTGTGCTTTTTTTTTGCGAATGCGCTTTTGTTAAATCATCCCCCGTTTGGCGAAGTTGGCTGTCTTTGTTAGGAAGAAATAGTCTTCACACAGTTCGCAACGAGCCAGGCGGCCCAAATTGCTGCATATACCCTGATTCTGTTGCAAGAGAAGTGACACATTTTCCCTAGTTAAAAGACATTCATGTTAGCAGGCAATATTAACTAAATATGCAGGTTTAAAAATATACTTGTGTATTGATTTTAAGAAAGGCATAGATTTTTATGGTTAGGTACACGTTGGAGCAACGACAGTCCTTTTTCGCGAATGCGCACTGCATCGATTATATGCAACGCAGGACATGCTAGATAAACTAGTAATATCATCAACTATGTGTAGTTAACTAAGGATTATGATTGATTGATTGATTGTTTTTTATAAGATAAGTTTAATGCTAGCTAGCAACTTACCTTGGCTTCTTACTGCATTCGCGTAACAGGCAGGCTCCTCGTGGAGTGCAATGTAATCAGGTGGTTAGAGCGTTGGACTAGTTAACCGTAAGGTTGCAAGATTGAATCCCCGAGCAAACAAGGTAAAAATCTGTTGTTCTGCCCCTGAACAAGGCAGTTAACCCACCGTTCCTAGGCCGTCATTGAAAATAAGAACGTGTTCTTAACTGACTTGCCTAGTTAAATAAAGGTTACATTTAAAGGTTAATTTTTTTTTATTCCTAATGTTTTGTACACTGTGCATTAGTGTGCATGTAAACATACTAGAGGTCGACCGATTAATCGGAATGGACGATTAATTATGACTGATTTCACGTTTTCATAACAATCGGAAATCGGTATTTTTGGACACCGATTTTTGTACATTTTTTTATTGTATTTTTTACACCTTTATTTAACTAGGCAAGTCAGTTGAGAACAAATTCTTATTTAAAGCTAAAACAGCCTACCCCGGTCAAACCCAGACGACGCTGGGCCAATTGTGTGCCGCCCTATGAGACTCCCAATCACAGCCGGATGTGATACTGTCTGGATTCAAACTAGGGACTGTAGTGACACCTCTTGCACTGAGATGCAGTGCCTTAGACCACTGCGCCAGTCGGGAACACCTGCTCTTTCCATTATATAGACTGACCAGTTGAAAGCTATGATCCCTTATTGATGTCACCTGTTAAATCCAATTCAATCAGTGTACATGAAGGGGAGGAGACAGGTTCAAGATTTTTAAGTCTTGAGACATGGATTGTGTATGAGTGTGATTCAGAGGGTGAATGGGTAAGACAAAAGATTGAAGTGCCTTTGAACGGGGTATGGTAGTAGGTGCCAGGCGCACCAGTTAGAGTATGTCAAGAACTGTAACGCTGCTGGGTTTTTCACACTCAACAGTTTCCTGTGTGTATCAAGAATGGTCCACCACCCAAAGGACATCCAGCCAACTTGACACAACTGTGGGAAGCATTGGAGTCAACATGGGCCAGCATCCCTATGGAATGCCTTCGACACTTTGTAGAGTCCATGCCCTGACGAATTGAGGCTGTTCTGAGGGCAAAAGGGGGTGCAACTCAATATGATATTAAACTGATTATGGCAGTAGGCAGAATATGCAAGCTTATCTTAAATCAGCGTAAGGATTAAATTGAAGGAAGCATACGCCGATTATAACACCTGGTTTTCTAAGCAATCTGGAATTATTAGGGCATGTAAACATCTTAATCCGTGTTCCAGCGGTGTAATTGATCTGCACATGTACCAGCACCGGTAGCACAAGCCTCCCTCTTACGCACGAGTGAAGTGAGTTTGGAAAAACTGAAAGTAAGCATCTTAGAAATACATTTCACAAACAAACTATATATGTCCAAACTCAAATCAGGCTTCACAAAAATAACATGGCCGTTGTTGTAGAATGTTTATTTTTGTCACGTTCCTGACCTGTTTTCTGTTGTTTTGTATGTGTGTAGTCGGTCAGGGCGTGAGTTGGGGTGGGCATTCTATGTTATGTGTATCTATGTTGGTTAATGGGTTACCTGATATGGTTCTCAATTAGAGGCAGGTGGTTTACGTTTCCTCTGATTGAGAGCCATATTAAGGTAGGTTGTTTCACATTGTTTGTTGTGGGTGGTTGTCTCCTGTGTTTGTATGTTGGTACCACATGGGACTGTATCGTTCGTTCGTTTGTTTTGTAGTCTGTACCTGTTCGTGCGTTCTTCGTTGTATGTAAGTTCTCATGTCCAGGTCTGTCTAAGTCGTTTTGTTATTTTGTTAATTATCAAGTGTAGTTCGTTTTTTTGTCTTGTTTAATAAATTAAATCATTATGTCATCATACCTCGCTGCACATTGGTCTTCCGATCCCTCTCTCCTCTCCTCGTCCGAGGAGGAGGAAGAGCTAGAGTTACGTAACAGAACCACCCACCTTTCAAGGATCAAGCAGCGGGGAAAAGGGCAGCGACAGCAACCGCAGAAATCCCAGGATTCATGGACATGGGAGGAGATCTTGAACGGAGAAGGACCCTGGGCACAGGCTGGGGAGTATCGCCGCCCCAAAGCTGAGCTGGAGGAAGCGAAAGCTGAGCGGCGGCGATATGAGGAGGCAGCAAGGCAGCGCGACAGGTACGAGAGGCAGCCCCATAATTTTTTTTGGGGGGGGGGCTAGAAAGGAGTGTGGCTAAGCCAGGTAGCAGACCTGAGCGCACTCCTCGTGCTTATTATAAGCAACGCGTCACTGGTCAGGCACCGTGTTATGCGGTTAAGCGCACGGTGTCGCCAGTGCGTGCCCATAGCCCGGTGCGCTATAGGGCAGCCCCCCGAAAGTGTCTTGTGAGTGTGGGCATCCAGCCGGGGCGTATTGTGCCTGCTCAGCACGTCTGGTCTCCGGTACGCAGTTTCGGTCCAGGGTATCCTGCGCCGGCTCTGCGTGCTGTGTCTCCGGGGCGCTGGGAGGGTGCAGTGCGTCCTATGCCTACGCTTCGCTCGTACCGGGCAAATGTGGGAGTGGAGCCTAAGGGAGAGGTGCGCGTAGTAGGCACTAGATCTCCAGTGCTCATCCACAGCCCGGTTCAACCTGTGCCTGCACTCTGGAGGGTACGGGCTGGAATAGTACTCCAGCCTGGGGGAGTGGTGCAAAGGCTGCGCACCAGAGCTCCAGTGCTCCCCCACAGCCCGGTCCTTCAGGTGCCTCCTTTTAACATCAAGCCTCCTGTAGGTCTCTCCAGCCTGGTGGGTCCTGTGGCAGCCCCACGCACCAGGCTGTCTCTCCGTCTCCTCCCTACAGGTGTGCCAGTCTGTCCAGAGCCGCCTGCACTGCCAGTCTGCCCAGAACTGTCTGTCTGTCCCGAGCTGTCAGAGCTGCCCGTTTGTCCAGAGCCGTCGGCCAGCCAGGACCAGCCAGAGCCGTCCAGCCAGGACCAGCCAGAGTCGTCCAGCCAGGACCAGCCAGAGTCGTCCAGCCAGGACCTGCCAGAGTCGTCCAGCCAGGACCTGCCAGAGTCGTCCAGCCAGGACCTGCCAGAGCCGTCCAGCCAGGACCAGCCAGAGCCGTCCAGCCAGGACCCGCCAGAGCCGTCCAGCCAGGACCCGCCAGAGCCGTCCAGCCAGGACCCGCCAGAGCCGTCCAGCCAGGACCCGCCAGAGCCGTCCAGCCAGGACCCGCCAGAGCCGTCCAGCCAGGATCCGCCAGAGCCGTCCAGCCAGGATCCGCCAGAGCCGTCCAGCCAGGATCCGCCGTCCCTCAGCCAGGATCCGCCGTCCCTCAGCCCGGAGCTGCCGTCCCTCAGCCCGGAGCTGCCGTCCCTCAGCCCGGAGCTGCCGTCCCTCAGCCCGGAGCTGCCGCCCCTTATCCCGGTGCTGCCCCTTATCCCGGTGCTGCCCCTTAAATTAGGTGGGTTTAATAGTAGGGTGGTCATTGGGAGGGGGATAGGGAAGCTGGGATTGACTATGGTGGGGTGGGGACCACGCCCAGAGCCTGAACCACCACCGTGGTCAGATGCCCACCCAGACCCTCCCCTAGACTTTATGCTGGTGCGTCCGGAGTTCGCACCTTGAGGGGGGGTTATGTCACGTTCCTGACCTGTTTTCTGTTGTTTTGTATGTGTGTAGTCGGTCAGGGCGTGAGTTGGGGTGGGCATTCTATGTTATGTGTATCTATGTTGGTTAATGGGTTACCTGATATGGTTCTCAATTAGAGGCAGGTGGTTTACGTTTCCTCTGATTGAGAGCCATATTAAGGTAGGTTGTTTCACATTGTTTGTTGTGGGTGGTTGTCTCCTGTGTTTGTATGTTGGTACCACATGGGACTGTATCGTTCGTTCGTTTGTTTTGTAGTCTGTACCTGTTCGTGCGTTCTTCGTTGTATGTAAGTTCTCATGTCCAGGTCTGTCTACGTCGTTTTGTTATTTTGTTAATTATCAAGTGTAGTTCGTTTTTTCGTCTTGTTTAATAAATTAAATCATTATGTCATCATACCTCGCTGCACATTGGTCTTCCGATCCCTCTCTCCTCTCCTCGTCCGAGGAGGAGGAAGAGCTAGAGTTACGTAACAATTTTGATTGCCGATTTTCTGCATTTAAGTCCCATCAGGAAGCCTGACTTCAGAGGTGTCCATGTAAACATGATTATTAGGGAAATCATTTGTGCATGTAACCGTACTCAATGAGACAACATCAAAACCCACATAGTACCTGACAATTGAAGATATGAGCATTCTTGAATATATTAAAAAAATTATCCTGCATTATTTAAAAAGAAATAAAGCTAAAATACAATACAAAACTGATCCTTCAATTCATGCTTTTCAGTCTGCAGATGGATAAATGGATGGATAGTTGGATGGAAAGAGAGACTGCTCTTTTGCTTTTCCACATCCTCTCTGGGGACTTGGTTAGCCACAGCGGTAGGGGAGCCAAACAACAGACGCACTTTGATGATGTCAGGTGACAGGTCAGCCGCCCTCCTTTGTGAAGGGCAGTCTTTGTTCCTCTGTGTGCTGGGTCTTGGTTTTATTCTGTCTCCAAAGTCCTTTCCCTCTCAGTGACTGGAGGGTCATTCCATGTCATTTCAGAAAGCAATGACACCCACAATCTCTGATCATTCTGAAATAATTTCTGTCGTTTGAAACATAAGATTTGGCATGAGGGGGGGCTTTTGACAATTTCTTTGGAATCCTCTTACTCATTGTAAAAAAAATAAAAATTGGGGTCCTAATCAGATGTTATTTACTGAATTTGGGTGCAATCAATTAGCTTAATTTCTCAGAGATAATGTTGCAGGGGGCCTCCCGAGTGGCGCTGCGGTCTAAGGCGTCACTACATGTCACAGCCGGCCGCGACCGAGAGACCCATGAGGCGGCGCACTATTGGCCCAGTGTTGTCCGGGTTAGGAGAGGGTTTGGCCAGCTGGGATCTCCTTGTCCCATCGCGCTCTAGCGACTCCTTGTGGCGGGCCGGTCGCATGCACGCTGACTGCGGTCGCTAGCTGTACGGCGTTTCCGCCGACACATTGGTGCGACTGTCTTCAGGGTTAAGCGAGCAGTGTGTCAAGAAGCAGTGCGGCTTGGCAGGGTCGTGTTTCGGAGGAGGCATGACTCTCGACCTACATACGGGAGTTTCAGCGATGGGACAAGACTAACTACCAATTGGATATCATAAAATGATCTGTAACCTTCTGTTTCTTACAACAGAAACGATTTCAGAACAATCTGAGGTGGTGGGTGTTGAAATCCCTGTGCTTTTTGAGGTGGAATGACCCTGGGACTGTGTTGTTATTGTTGGTCTGTTTTTCACCTGCTGCCCGGAAAAAATATATTTTTTATGGGCACTCATGAATTCTGTCCTTGAAGTTCATTGGATCCTCTCAGCCTGGAAGGGAAGGTGAGGAGGACAGAGAAGTCCGCTGGGAGTGAGAGACAGTTTTCCCCTCAGAAGAAAGGAGCTCACAGACCTAACCACCCTGAAGCCTTTTTTTTTACCTTTAAGCCTGGATGAGGCTGAGACATTAGGTGAACTGTAACTGTGAACCATAGATTGTTTTAGAAAATGCATAGGCCAAAACAAGCTTTCAGGAAGTCAGGCAACTATCAGTGTCCACATAGATCACTGGTTATAATACAAAATGTTGAATGAGACTGCCATACAAGCAGCACACCTACATACAGTATGTCTTACAGCGGTCAAAACTATGAATATAATAACTCAAGTCTATATCCCGGTGATTTAATCGATCTACAGCTCTTTTCACAACCACCAAAAACATACCTTTAAAATCAAGCTTTCTTTCTCTCCTCTCTTTCTCAAGCCACTGCTATTGCAGCAAATGTCATCATTCCAAGGGTACAAATGAGAGGTAATAAAATAAAAAGCGGGGGTTTATCCTCTGTCACATGTAATGGTACAGAGTACAGAGCCTTTAAACTTTGCTGTTGAATTTGGAGTCACGCGCAGAGAGGTGCGTGGAGTGCACACACACAAAGGGCACTCCACATCTAAAGATGCCAGTAGGAGAGTTGGCTTCCAAATGTCAGCTACGTGAAGAACATTAGAAGATAATGTAGACTCAGGTATTAGTAAAACCTACACTCTGCTGTGGAGAGAAGGAAAGAGGAGGGAGGGAGAGGGACTCAAGAGGACAGAAAGAGGCACTGTCTAATTCATAAGTGAAAGTTATGGATGAAATCTCATTGCCAGAGGTCTCAGCATGTGGCCTACAGAGCATGTGGCCTAAGGGGCACTCTGACCCTGACCTTTAACTGCTAACAGACAAGCAGGCAGACACACACCTCTTCTAGACTGGATGCTGGATAGGGGGGCAAAACAGAGAGCCACTAATAAATTATATTAATTAAATGTGTGCGGCGACCTTGTGTTTTTGTGGGCTGCAGGGGAGCGAGGGAGAGAGAGAACGAAGAATTAAGCACCTGTATAAGAGAGATGGGAGCTCTGCCCAGAGCCTCATCAATCCATCCTCTCGTCTGTCACAACCTGGCATCTCTCCCTCTGTGTAAGTGTGTTATTTTCTTGTGGAAGAAGTGAACAACATGTCTCAATAACACCATGGCTCAGCACAGACTAAGTGCTGGCTTAATTGCCTGTTGTTGCCCAGTTCTTCTAGCTAGTCTTGAATCATTGGTAACGGCGCAAATCCTTTCCACATACACTAAACCCAAGGTCTTTCCACCCTCTAAAAACCTGAGAATCTCAGACATTAAACATTGAACCTAAACACTGTTTCACTTATTGTGTGTGGCATACAATACCGCAGCCTTTATCCTGGTGTGTATGTCAGGCACACCGCAGCCTTTATCCTGGTGTGTATGTCAGGCATACCGCAGCCTTTATCCTGGTGTGTATGTCAGGCACACCGCAGCCTTTATCCTGGTGTGTATGTCAGGCATACCGCAGCCTTTATCCTGGTGTGTATGTCAGGCATACCGCAGCCTTTATCCTGGTGTGTATGTCAGGCACACCGCAGCCTTTATCCTGGTGTGTATGTCAGGCACACCGCAGCCTTTATCCTGGTGTGTATGTCAGGCATACCGCAGCCTTTATCCTGGTGTGTATGTCAGGCATACCGCAGCCTTTATCCTGGTGTGCATGTCAGGCATACCGCAGCCTTTATCCTGGTGTGTATGTCAGGCATGCCGCAGGCTTTATCCTGGTGTGTATGTCAGGTATTCTGCAGCCTTTATCCTGGTGTGCATGTCAGGCATACCGCAGCCTTTATCCTGGCGTGCATGTCAGGCATACCGCAGCCTTTATCCTGGTGTGTATGTCAGGCATACCGCAGCCTTTATCCTGGTGTGTATGTCAGGCATGCCGCAGCCTTTATCCTGGTGTGTATGTCAGGCATGCCGCAGCCTTTATCCTGGTGTGTATGTCAGGCATGCCGCAGCCTTTATCCTGGTGTGTATGTCAGGTATTCCGCAGCCTTTATCCTGGTGTGTATGTCAGGTATTCCGCAGCCTTTATCCTGGTGTGCATGTCAGGCATACCGCAGCCTTTATCCTGGTGTGCATGTCAGGCACACCGCAGCCTTTATCCTGGTGTGTATGTCAGGCATACCGCAGCCTTTATCCTGGTGTGTATGTCAGGCATACCGCAGCCTTTATCCTGGTGTGTATGTCAGGCATACCGCAGCCTTTATCCTGGTGTGTATGTCAGGCATACTGCTGCCTTCCTATGTGATGGGGCCTTCCTGGAGAAGCAGTAAGATCTTCCTCCTCTCCTACAAGGTTAAGGTCAGCTCTCCAGATCTCTCCAAACTTCAGATCTCTCCAGACACGTACCACGTCAACCTCACACCCACACACTAAAGGCCAAGGTTGACCTGCCATGGAGACGAGGTCCAAAGTGGATGTGGTGTGAACCGGGGTTTAAACCCCAGAGGCCAGCTGGCTAAGGTCAAGGAATAACTGAGGTTTGGGTCGGCACAATAGTGTGAAAAGGGTAAAGGTGGTGTGAGAGGGTGCTGCTCACCTCGTTCTGCAGCTCGTCGTCACTCTTGGTGGAGGCCAGCATCTCAAACAGGGAGATGCACAGTTCCTCAGGGCTGGAGGAGATCATGTTGCCTCCGTTCAGGAACTTCTCCACCTCCCTCCTCAGGATGGTCCCATCCCCATGGCTCTGAGCCCCTCCCATCCCCATGGCTCTGAGCCCCTTAGCCTGCCTCCATCCGCCTCTCCCCCATTACCCCAGAGGCCTTGATGGTTGTTGAGGATGCTGTGGAAGTCCAGGCCTCCACCAGGGGTCTCGTCTTCAGGGTCCCCCGCACAGGGCAGGGCCTCCTGGGGGTCCAGGGTGTAGCAGTCATAGGAGAAAGTGATGTTGCGTCCGAAGGCCGAGCCACGCTGAGGGGCGCGACAGGAGCTCTGGGAACGAACAAACTCCTCCACCTGTAAAACATGAATAAATAAATAAATAAATAAATACATAAATAATAGAGCATTATAAATACATACATCAAGAAAAATATGATAGTAGAATAATAAAATACTAGGAAGAAAACGTATAAACCAAAAAGTTACTTTTTTTAATATCTTATTTTAAGTATGCCTATATATAGTCCTAGTATTTTAATAAAATTTGATTTTAGTATTTCAGTTGTACCCGAAGACCAAATTAGACTCCCCCACCTGGGACTCTCCCAGAGGGGCCACAGCCTGGGACACAGCAGCACAGTAGGTGTCGGCTGCCGAGGAGGGGAAGGGGCCGAACATCTGGTTGATGGCCCTCGTCTCCTCGTGACCTACATGGTCCTTGTTGTGGAACGTCTCAAACAGGAAGACAGCAGCACTCTCAATGGTGTCCTGGCCATGCTCTGTCCCCACTGCCAGAGACATGGGGAAACAACAAAATATTTAGTTAGCTAGATACCATCATCATTTATTATGAGCCCAGTTTCTTTAGTCCCACTCTTCAACTGAGGCAATACGGGCTGCCATCAGCATCACAAATATGCTGACGCTGATGATGATTATTGTGATTATTAGAAAACCCACTACCATTTACTATTACTATTACCATTAGTGATATCTAGCTGACTAGTGGCTACTGAAATGTGACATTTCTTGCTGCACTGCTGTATGCTCCAACTGTATGTTCCAAGCAGTAAATGCTAGCATTGTCTAGCACTGCTCATCAGAGAAATGAAAGAAGAAAAAGAGAACTTTCTAAAAGACACGTGTCCTCCCACCGTAGCTCATTTAGAGCTCTGTTAAATCAAGGGAATCAGGACTAATTGTCCAAAAGAGATGAGGGAGAGAGAGGAGAAAAAGAGAGAGAGATAAAGGGTGATACTTCGAGAGGCAGAGAGAAACAAATGAAAAGGATTTAAGCCAATTAAAATGGCCTAAAAGCGTCTCACTCTCCACTGTGTATGTCAGGGCACAATGGGTGCTTTTCATCGTCATTCTCAGTGGTCTCTGGAGATCTACTTTATTCTCTACGCTCTAGGTAGACAGACAGGTTAGGGGCACATTAAAAAGGACCAAAATTACAAGGTCAAGAACCTTTCAAAAATATCCCAAATACGTGTTTATTATCGCAGAAGGCTCTCTAGACTTTCAATGATGAGGACAAAAAAAGAGTAGTGGCGAACAGAAAGCAAATAAATACAACAAAATTGTCTTTTTCACAGGATTTCAAGAAGGTAGGTAGGACATCATGTTTCTCTTGGTGAGCTCTTAGACAGCATTTCAAAGTAAAAATCCTGCCTGCACAACATGGTTTCAGTGACCTACTGCATGTGTCTATTGTTAGAATGTACTGTACTCTTATTTTTCTGACAACATCCTGACATTCTCTACTAAAACACCTCAGCTAAGGAACATGCGTCAAGCTCTACACTATATTACTCATCTTTCAGACACTGACCCTGGCCTGATACACATGAGCCATTGGACAGAGACACACCCCCAGGCAGCCAGCTTCCACTAGCTGTCCTGAGCTCTTGATCCTCCACATACATGTAGCTGCTGTTAGAACCCCAGGCTTGTTCTCAATTTGTCTTCCCTCGATTCTCCTCGTCACCTTCTCAAAACTAGTTGGAGGAGAAGGTCAGAGGGGAGGAACCTTGGATGTTTTCCTCTAATGTGTTTTGAGAAGGAGGTGAGGCAAGGAGATGTGAGGAATCAAGGATAGACCAATTGAGAGAGCCTCAGAGATGCCTTCTCGTGTGTCGGGCCTCAGTCTCTTCCGGTACACTACAGAGGTGCTCCACACGGGGAGAGTCCACTCTCCGCTGCACTCCACTGATCTGTCAGGGATGCAGTGGGATTAGGGGGACGGAGGGGTGTGTGATCCCCCAACAGGTAGTATCAGAATAGTAATAAGAGCAGTAGGAGAAGGCCCTGTGTTGCACCGCTGTACAACTTCTGGAGGAATGTGGGGGATTTGCATCTAATCTAATTATAAGTCACATCAGGACACCTGAATGCCGTTGTGGGGCGATAGAGGACTAATGCACATTTTGACAGCGAGGAAATATAATACATTTAATTGCGGCCCTCCGGACCTCAGTGAAGACCAAATGCAGCCCCCGGGGCAAAATGAGTTTGACACCCCTGGCTTAGAGTGAATATCATCCAGGACAATGAGTTGATTACCTATCAGTGTTTACCCTATATTAATTCAGCAGCGGCGCTCCATTGGATGTGCAACCCCATGATTCAGCCTATTTAAAGCTGCCGTGCAACATAAGCTGGTCTAAAGGTTATAATGCTTTTAAAAGAGAAAATTACATTTCAGATGGTGTCTACAAAACAACAACTGTCTTTGCCACCACTGATTCGAAAAGTCCTAGGGAAAACACTGCCTATTTAGCCTCACAGATAAGATAACATTAGAATGGTGCTGTATGACTGAAAGTGCATCCCTGCCAGTCCAGCGAGTTGAATACCTATCTGCTTGGCAGCCTGTAGGATGCTCTTCAGCTCCTGTGCTGCAGCCTGCTGCTCTGCCTTCTCCAGGTGCTGAGTGAAGAACTGGACTATCTTCTGCCATGTCAGGCCCTCTCTGGAGAACAGCTCCTGCCTCTTCAGACGCTTGGTCTAACATAAGACAAACAAACAGCAAGGGCATAAAGTTACACAGAATTATTATGAAACTATGTAGTCTGATATTTGATGCACACAGTGACTTCTCTCTGCATATCCCTCTCTATCCCACACAAACACACAGCAGAGGGTAATTCTAAGTCCTTTTCATAACTCAAAGACATAGTGCAGCAGCAGCATACGCTCAATTCCTTGCATAGCGAGTGAATTTGAAATAAGCCTTTCCTTTAGCATTGGGTATTAGTGCTCATCAGGTCAGGGGGTTCAGTGCAAGACGGGCCGGCAGCAGTATTAACATCATGCCTTTATTACAATCAGCACTTCCATGTCCTCTAAAACTAAAGCATTTTAACTGGAGCTCTGATAATCTCCCAGCGACCCTCATTAGTCCCTCTTTTCCCTCAAGCAGCAGTTTTCACACTGTGGAGGATTTAGCTCTGGGAGAACAGGGCCAGAGGTGGTGGTCTGAGGACCAGGCCCAATTTCCTCCTAAGTTGAGTATCTCAATACACACCAACAACTTAACAAGCCCCCGATCAGAATGAGAGAGGAGAAATTAGGGGAATAGAGGGAGAGGCAAAGATTAGAATATATTTTGAAACGGGAGAGAGAGAGAGCGGATTAAAGAAGATAACAGGAAAAGAGGTAGCATGGTAAATGGGAGCTGGAGAAAGCGATATCAAGGAGGGAAGTGAGTGAAAAAGCACTACAAGTAGCCTGTGTTCACAACAGCCCAAAGCATCCTCCTCAATTAGCTTAATACTGTGATATTAACCCTCCCGTCGTCCTCGTATTGTGTCTAGACCCGCGTCCTCCGGGTCACCCTGTCCCGTCCTGGCTAAAGGCCTAATGTGCGCAAGTGTGACAGTATGCGTGTGAACAGCCTTTGCAGATGTATTTCTTACACCTGCAGCACACCGTGTGTGTCTTGGAGTCCATCTTGGGTGGGCAGAGCTGACACCTCTTCCTCTTACTTGCCCCGGTGGCCGGGGCAGCGGCCGTGCCAGCGGCGGGCTCCTCACGCTGCTGATCACGAGCCGCCGCTGTAGCACTCTGCAGGACTTTGACAAGTGCTGAGGCCGCTTCGGTGCGGGGGAGATGCTGCCTTCTTTGGATCAGCGGCTTCACAAGTGCCTTTCCCAGCTGCTCCAGGAACACCCTGCGCTTGTTCCGCTTGCGAGGCATCCAGTCAGGCTTGATCTCTCGCCATATGACAAAGGCGTTGTAGGAGGACACGTCGAGGATGTTGTGGAAGACGACCAGGGGCCAGCGGGCAGTCATCCGTCTGCAGCTGTAGGTGCCGACCACCTTGTCTAGGTTGTCCACGCCGCCCTTGTTGCAGTTGTAGTCTAGGATGAGGGCCGACTTCCTGTCGCGGCGATCGCTAATGCTGCCCTCTGTGTGCAGCGTGCTCAAAAGTAGCACGTTCTTGTTTTTCTTTGCCAGGTAGGACACTAGAGTGGCGGTGGGCGTGAAGGCAAACCTGGAGGACAGGACCTGTCTGCCTTGGACTCGAGCAGCGCGGGCGGGAGCTCGGCCTTGTTCTTTCTCACAGTGCCCACCAAATCAAATCAAATTTTATTTGTCACTTACACATGGTTAGCAGATGTTAATGCGAGTGTAGCGAAATGCTTGTGCTTCTAGTTCCGACAATGCAGTAATAACCAACAAGTAATCTAACCTGCAAGATGCAGTAGATGATATAGAGTACAGTATATACATATACATATGAGATGAGTAATGTAGGATATGTAAACATTATATTAAGTGGCATTGTTTAAAGTGGCTAGTGATACATTTTTACATAATTTCCATCAATTCCCATTATTAAAGTGGCTGGAGTTGAGTCACCATGGTGAGGTTCCTCTCGAGGAGCCGCTGGCCCAGTTCGTAGGAGGTGAAGGAGTTGTCACAGGTGACGTTGCGACCGCTCAGTCCCGTTGTCAGATCAAGGACGACGCGCATCCCCTGGTTCTTCTCGGGGCCTCCGCTGGCCGCCTTGTCGGTGTACACTTGCATCTTCCAAGGGTACTACAGCCGCTACTACAGCCGCTACTACAGCCGCTACAGCTACTACCTCTCTATAGACACACACACGTACAGTACCTCTGAACGGGACCAGTTGCCCCGGGTTGTAGAGGGCCGGCAGCCGCACCTCCCACAGGTCCCAGACCTCTTTGATGGCTGCGAGTTTGTCCGTGGCGAGTCTTGCGGGTCTCGACTGGCGGTCGTCGAATCGCAGCAGCCTCGAGTACCTGTGAAAGACCTTGAGCGGCATGGTGGCTCGGAACACAGTCCTGCCGCTTTCGGCGTCCCACAGGCTGGCCGCGGCCTCGCCTCGGGACCTGTAGACGCCCGCTAGGATCAGCAGCCCTACGTAGGCGCGCAGGTCCGTGGCGTCCATGGGTCGCCGTATTTTCTGGCCCCGTGCAGGTTCGTCATTTCCACAATTATCCTTTCTATCGCCGGTGTGACAAACAGGTGGAAGGCGGACGCGATGTCGCGCGCCTGGGTCGCGGCGTAGGCCGTGGGGCCCGGCGTCTCGTCCGGCCCGGCGTGGCAGATCGCGCAGGCCCGGCGGTGGTGGAGGCGGAGGCGACCGTAGGCCACGGGGGACCATTCGATTTTGCCGTTTTTCGACAGCAACGGCGTCTCCCTTTGGTCCGGAGCCGAGGAGATCTCTTCATCGCATTGGTCCTCGCGCTCATCCTTGGGGGCTTCCTCGGGCTCTTCCTCAGAAGAGGGAGGAGAAGCCTCGTCGACCTCGCGGCGCTCGGGATTGTATTCCTCCCAGTCTTCGTCTTCCGAAACCTCTTCCTCCTCCTCCTCGGAATCTGAGTTGTCTTCTCTGTCCACGCTGGACAAGATCTCTTCTAGAACCTGCGCGGCCGTGAAACGCACGGCCATGGCCGCTCGGCTCCTCTGATCGGGTCCACTGAGCGGCGGGGAAGAGCGCACTTGGCACAGGTGGGGCGCCGGTCACTTTGTGTGTGTGTGTGTGTGTGCCGCTGACAATATTAGTATCCTCTCTACGCGGGACACCAAGACCTGAAAATGCACGAGGCTCGCTTGCGCGCGTGTGTGTAGCCGTGTGCAGTTGACCCACCCCACCCGAGCCACAATAACACTTGGCTGCTCCCTCTAGCACACAGCGGAGCATGTCATGACCTGTGTAGTGGCTGGCTGAGTCGCTCTGACCCACCGAGCACAGAGCGGGGAGCACAGAGCGGGGAGCACAGAGCGGGGAGCACAGAGCGGGGAGCCACGCGCAAACTCGCCACACTCGCCCACTCAACGGCATACGCCTCGCCAGTGGCTGGCTGGGTCGCTCTGACCCACGAGCACAGAGCGGGAGCCCTGGAAACACAGGGCCTGGGTCGCTCTGACCCACGAGCACAGAGCACAGAGCGGGGAGACACACGCAACCTCGCCACACTTGCAGACTCTCTACACTCAACGGCATATGCCTCGCCAGTGGCTGGCTGGGTCGCTCTGACCCACAGAGCACAGAGCGGGGAGCACAGAGCGGGGAGACACACACAACCTCGCCACACTCGCAGACTCTTTACACTCAAAGGCATACGCCTCGCCAGTGGCTGGCTGGGTCGCTCTGACCCACGAGCACAGAGCACAACAATAACACTTGGCTGCTCTCTAGCACACAGCGGAGCATGTCTGGACCTGTGCCGTGGCTGGCTGGGTCGCTCTGACCCACGAGCACAGAGCTGGGAGCCCTCCACACACAGGACCTGGGTCACCCTGACCCGAGGACCACGGGAGGGTTATTAATCAGATACTGTGATTTTATTGCAATTCGATATTCCAAACCCATTTCTCCCCAAATGTCTTCTGCAGATGTTCAAGAGAGAGCAATGAGAAAATGAGTTTTTATCATGGGCATAAGTGATGAAAACAAATTGGCTCCCTATTTAAAAATATTGATAACAAGCTTTCAGTGCTGGTAGTTTTGGTGCTGGTACAGCCGACTACCAATAAAATAATATTGTGATAGTGTCCCATCACAATGGTTAGTCGGATATGGTCTGTAATGTAACTTGCTTTGGGTTAGCCTTACCTTCAGATCATATACTTCTTCAGAGAAGTCTTCCTGCTCGCTGACAGTAGAGAAGGAGCGCAGGGCGCCAGTGAGCCGGGGTGGAGACATTGGTTGCCTACCACTCTGTGGTCCATAAGATGCTACCAAACACAGTCTATCTCTGATCTGAAATTTACAAAATATTCACACATACGCTATAAAATCAATAGCAGAGTAAACAAAACAATACATTTTCCCTCACCACCAACAAAGAGACTAGATTTGTTTTCAATTGGAAGATAAAGTTACATAGATGCTGTCACATTACTGAAGTGTATTGGGTAACTAATTTAGGTAACGTGGCTAAATGCTTGGTCTGACAGTCAGCCTGTCAACTCCACTGACAGCTAGCTAACGTTAGTAAACTCTGGCTAGCATCATCACTTAGTTAGCTAGCTCAGCTGACAATGCATGCCGTGGCTAATAATAATACAGCCTCTTGCCAAAATAAGTCTTTGAAAGAAATGCTGTAATCTCAATGTCAACAACGTGCTTTTGTTAATATGAATAGAATAGTTAACGTGAGATAACTAGCTAGTTTAGCATAGTGGGAGGGAGACCAAATAGAGAGACTTGCGTTAGGTAACAGCTAACGTTAACTGCTTCAATTTGCCACGTCTCCCGATACAATGGCCACAAATGCAGGACAGTGTGGTACGTCATCACAATAATACGAACAAAGGGTGTAAGGATAAATTATACCTATACTCGCAACGACAGCAAGGACTTAATACTCACGTTTCTACACTTTCAGAAGCGTTTACGTCAGATGTTCTGTCAAAGGTGGAGTAGCGGGTATTGTAGTACACGTATAAATACTTGTAGGCCTGTAGACATGGAAAGGACTACAATATCTATATTAATTGATAAAAGAAGCAAGCCAGCAGTAATCAATCTGTGAGAGAGAAATCAGCGAGCTACAGGTATTTATGACAATTATCTTTGCCTACAGTATCATCAAAGTTATTGATAACTAACTCCTTTCATTTGTGAAAATATTTTTGTTCACAGGTATAATTTTGGGGTGTGTGAAAAGGGTCCTTGCGTGGAAACGTCTGTGAACCCTGGTGTAGGGGACATTTTAAGAATGTATTACAGCTTTCTGACTATGAGTTTATTAATCAGTGATGATCACTGGTCTGTGGGTCCAACGTTGGCCCATATGCACGTTCAGGTGCTAGTCAGAAACTAGGAAACGCTGACATTTCCAACTTGCTGACTGGTTGTAGGAAACGTTTCCTTGTTCCAACTAGCAAAATTATCTCTGTGGTAAACACAGATTTAGGAGATCCTATATGTTTTGTTCTATGAGAAATTTTCATCAGCTAACTTAACTTCTATGAATTTTGAAGCATTTACAGTATGTAATCAAAACAAGCACATAAAAGCACATAAAGGCTTCATAATTCATAAAGTTAATGTTAATTGCCTGATATAATATCAAAGAACAAAATGTATAAAATCACCTAAACCGGTGTTAAAGATATTCTTCTGTACTTGTGTATACTTTTTAGCCAGTAGTTCTGAAAGTAGTGCCCACGAGCCAAAAGTGGTCCCTGAAAATGGTGTACTATGTCACAAATGTGCAGATATGTGCACCACTTCATTGCTCCCTCTTGCTCTACTGTGTGTGCCACTTGCTAGATGTGGCGAAGGGCTGAAGCTCATTGGCTGAAACTCAAATTGCTAGGGGGCTGGCCCACGTGGGGGAAAATGTAGGAAAAATGGCACCACACAGCTTCCAGAAAACAGTCGCTTTCAAACTAGGGATTTCGTGGCTAATTGAGGTAAAACAGTAATTCTGCTCATAGATTAGGACCAAGCTGACGAGCTCTATTAAGGCCCAGCAGTAGGCTACTTATACAGTTAAATGGAACTGCTCATAATTCTGCTCATAAATTCACCCCATACTTGGTTTGAACCCTGGTGGGAACTAGGTCCTACTTTGAAGTGATTTCAAAGGCAATAACAAACAATCTTGTTTCAGTGTTTCACTATATTAAACATATAATTGTTTTTCTTATAAATAGTTGATGTAGGCCTAAATACATGTAATAACAAGGCAACAGTAAACATGTTGCCCCCACATGAATGATGCAGCAAAAATGTCTATAATCCAGTTTTTGCTTTGTCATTATGGGGTATTGTGTGTAATTGATGAGGGAAAAAAACGATTTAATCCATTTTAGAGTCAGAATAACGTAACAAAATGTGGAAAAAGTCAAGGGGTCTGAATACTTTCCGAATGCACTGTAAGTAGGACAAGTGACATCCCGAGAACTTTGTAAAAAAACGCTTTATATCAGAGTTGTCTCAAGATGGCTATGCATGTTCACGACATGAGGTGAGTACCATAGTATCTCTCTCAATTGAATACAGGTGGTTGATGTCAACAACCCTTATCGAATATTCAAAAATGTATTAAAATAATGAGATGTATCCACCAACGCAAAGAGAGGAATAGGCAGGAGCTTTCTTGTCAGAATATCCATAACTTTGGTGTAACCGGTGTGAAATGGCTAGCTAGTTAGCAGTGCACGCTAGTAGTGTTTCAATTGGTGATGTCATTCGCTCTGAGACCTTGAAGAAGTTGTTTTCATTGCTCTGCAAGGGCCGTGGCTTTTGTGGAAGGATACTGTAGGTAACAATGCTTCGTGGGAGGTAGTTGTTGATGTGTTCAGAGGGTTCCTGGTTCAAACCCAGGTTGGGACAAGGAGAGGGACGGAAAGCAAGATTGTTACACTGTCATATTGTGTAGAGAGAGGAACATTAGACTTAGTTAATTAATTACTTAGGAATAGGTGCTTGTGCATGCTTCGGCGTTTCTTCTCTACAGGGCATCGATTAGCTCTTTATCATGACACTCAATTACATTACATATAAGAGTTGTTGGACAAAGATGTCTTCTGTACAGGGAGTTTTGTTAAGAGCCCAGATACTCAATCTGAACATTAACACGCGTCGCTTGAGGTATGGTTTTGGAAGCATTATCTTATCTTTCATGTCAGTGAGAAATCATTTTCAAAAAACTAAAGTTTAAATTGTTACACATCTTGATGGGTTGGTGCCAGTGGTCCTACACGGTCATATCTCTATGTTACAGCACTTGTTTATGGAAAAGAGTTGGGAAACCACGTGTGCTAATGAGCTATCTAGCATGCTCCGAACAGCTGCGTGTAAGCTGTACAGTGTCTTTACATAAAATCGTAATTTTTCTCATGAGTTCTAGAAATGCCACATAGGCTTGCTAAATAAAATTTACCAATCAATGTGTCAGGGTCAGGCTGCTGAAATGACAGATTGTGCCACAGGCCTACATGTGTTTGCAACAAATAAGCCTCAGGGTCAACACTGCTTCTCATCTCAGGCCTATCTGCCTGATTGGATCACATAATTGGATCATAATTGATCCCTTAATGGTCAAATCAAACTTGCGTTAACTTGTGTTAACTTGTAGCCTGTCTTTACATACATCTTCATTTACTGTGAGGGTTAATAATATCAATGTGACCTGCATTAATATTAGCAAAGTTATGTAGGCCTAGAGAAAGGCCCAAGCCTTTTTTGTTTATTCAGTTACTACAGGAAACGTATGAGATGTGATATTCCTTACTGGTAGCTGTGGTGATATTTGATGTTAATTTGATAATGTCACGCCTCATGCCATCTGCTGTCAAACTTGGCCAAAACAGAGGCAGCGTGTTGAAGCCAATAGGATGGGGCTGTTTGTCTGTCTGGGCACATACCGGGATGAGTCCAGCAATGATAATCATATGCTAAATTATACCCCCTATTATCCATCCCCGCTATGTTCTGGAAAATCTCTGAGGATTTAAAATGAGAAGAAATGCTAAATATTCATAATCTGGTCATATTTAACACAACATCGTAGCCTGTTAATGTATATTGTTTGATGTGTGTTTAATGTAATGGTAATCTTTGTCCGGCGGGTCATTGATGAATATGCCTGGGAAGGGTCAGGCTACAGGGGAGTCACACATTCTAATCTCTCCTTGACTTTGGATATGAACCAGTCTTATCCATTGAACATAGCTCATCCTAATTCTAAGCACAGATTTATAAACTGGACCCATTCATTACTGTAGAATACTGTATGTGTTGGGAGGTCTTGCTGTTTCAGCTGGATTGGTGATGGGCTTTCACATGGTGATGATGAGAAGGAGGACAGGGTTAAACGCAGGGACTCCTCAGATTAAGTTAAATACTGTAGGATAACTGTTAAAGACTTTACTTAAATACTGGGCATGCCCCGGAGAGGGGCAAAGTCTGTTTCATACACCCTACCTCTTAATAGGGTTACATCCCCTGAAAGCTTTTTCTTTAGGTTTTCAGTGCCACACAGCAGTAAAACTCATCTTCCTCTGTCCCTTGACATGTGTTTTATGAATCACCCGGCCCCACACACCTTTGTATTTCTGAAACTGTCCTCTTCTAACCCACCCATGAAGGTAGCTCATCTGATTCATCCCATTTGACTCCTCACCTGTCCTCCCTTCTCCTCCCCTCCTTCTCCTCCCCTCTCCTCTTTTCCTCTTCTCTCCTCCCTCCCTTCCTCTCTCCTCCCCTCTCCTCCCCTCCCCTCACACACACAGATAACATATCCTCCAGTCGAGGCTACGGGGCATGGATTGTACAGTTTGAGTTTTATTAGTATGAAGTTATCATGAGTGGTGTCATCCCATATCTAGCTGTATTTAACACTAACCTAATTCCAAGTGAGCGTTATCAAGCTCTTGACCTTACCATGGGCAAAGGCATCTAAAACAATAGTAGCAAAATTGCAGAGGAAACTATGCAAATTATGTATTAGAAACAGAGACTGTCAAACAAAATTCAAACCCATTATTTGGCAAGCTTCAAAGTAAGAATCATACAGTTTCAAGCAATGAGTAATAACTGTTTATTTATTATTTATAAACTACATATTAACTGTATGTAATCTCAAATCAAATCAGTGAAATGCTTACTTACAAGCCCTTAAAACTTCTTAGGGATAGGGGGCGACATTTTCACTTTTGGATGAATTGGTGCCCAAATTAAACGGCCTCGTACTCTGTCCTAGATCATATGATATGCATATTATTATTACTATTGGATAGAAAACACTCTGAAGTTTCTAAAACTGTTTGAATTATATCTGTGAGTAAAACAGTACTCATATGGCAGGCAAACTTCCAAACAGGAAGTGAAAATTCTGAAATGGGTCGCTGTGAAAGGCATCGCCTATTCAATTGCATTATATTTATGGATCTGTATGCACTTCATACACCTTCCACTAGATGTCAACAGGCAGTAGAACGTGGAATGAACCGTATAGCTTGATGTGGGACCGGATGAGAGCCAATGGAGTGACTGGTCAGGCATATTGCCAGTTCTTGGCCACGCACACTACGCATGTGATGTCCTTGTCTGCAATGTGTTAGATAGACATGAAGAAATCCTCCGTCTGGGACGTTATTGGATATATATGAGAAAAACATCCTGAAGATTGATTCTCAACTGAGTTTGACCAGTTTATTCGATTTGTAATATCACTTTTTGAAGTTTTCGTTCATTAGCGTAAAGTTCGATGGACACGTGAACTACACATGCTAGCCAAAGTTGCTAATTCGACAGAAGTAATGGACATTATAAAACAAAAAAACGATTTATTGTGGAACTAGGATTCCTGCCACTGCATTCTGATGAAAGATCATCAAAGGTAAGGGAATATTTATGATGTAATTTCGTATTTCTGTTGACTCCAACATGGCGGAGAATGGCTGAGCGCTGTCTCAGATTATTGCATGCTGTGCTTTTTACTAAAAAAGTGTGTTAAGCGGTTGCATTAAGAACCAGTGTATCTTTAATTATATGTTAAACATGTATCTTTCATCAAAGTTTATGATGAGTATTTCTGTATTTCACTTTGCTATCTGTAATTACTTTTGCTGGAGCCATTTCTGAACATGGCGCCAATGTAAAACCACGATTTGTGGCTATAAATATGCACATAATCGAACAAAACATAAAGGTATTGTATAACATGATGTCATATGACTGTCATCTGATGAAGTTGTTCAAAGGTTAGTGATTAATTTTATCTCTATTTGTGGGTTTTGTGAAAGCTATCTTTTCTGTGAAAAAATGGCGGTGTGTTTTGGGATATTGTGGTGAGCTAACATAAATATATGTTGTGTTTTCGCTGTAAAACATTTAAAAAATCGGACATGTTGGCTGGATTCACAAGATGTTTATCTTTCATTTGCTGTATTGGACTTGTGATTTTATGAATTTATATCATATTATATTAACCAACAATGCAGTTTTTTTTTAAATACCCACCCCCCCAAAAAGTTACAAATAATTAAAGGGCAGCAGTAAAATAACAATAGCGAGGCTATACACAGGGGGTACCGGTACAGATTCAAAGTGCGGGGGCACCGGTTAGTCAAGGTAATTGAGGTAATATGTACATGTAGGTAGAGTTATTAAAGTGACTATGCATAGATAATGACAGAGAGTAGCAGCAGTGTAAAAGAGGGGGGGAAATGCAAATAGTCTGGGTAGCCATTTGTTTAGATGTTCTGGAGTCTTATGGCTTGGGGGTGGAAGCTGTTTAGAAGCCTCTTTGACCTAAACTTGGCACACCGGTAGCGCTTGCCGTGCGGTAACAGAGAGAACAGTCTATGACTAGGGTGGCTGGAGTCTTTGACAATTTTTAAGGACCTCCTCTGACATCGCCTGGTATAGAGGTCCTTTATGGCAGGAAGCTTGGCCTCAGTGATGTACTGGGCCATTCGCACTACCTTCAGCAGTGCCTTGCGGTCGGAGGCCGAGCAGTTGCCATACCAGGCAGTGATGCAACCCATCAGGATGATCTCGATGGTGCAGCTGTAGAGCCTTTTGAGGATCTGAGGACTCATGCCAAATCTTTTCAGTCTCCTGAGGTTTAGGTTTTGTCGTGTCTTCTTCAAGACTGTCTTGGTGTGCTTGGACCATGTTAATTTGTTGGTGATGTGGACGCCAAGGAACTTGAAGCTGTCAACCTGCTCCACTACAGCTCCGTCGATGAGAATGGGGGCGTGCTTGGTCCTACTTTTCCTGTAGTCCACAATCATCTCATTTTCCTTGATTACGTTGAGGAAGAGGTTGTTGCACCACACGGTCAGGTCTCTGACCTCCTCCCTATAGGCTGTCTCGTTGTTGTCGGTGATCAGGCCTAATGTGTCATTGGCAAACTTCATGATGTTGTTGGAGTCGTGCCTGGCCGTGCAGTCATGAGTGAACAGGGAGTACAGGAGGGGACTGAGCACGCACCCCTAAGGGGCCCTCGTGTTGAGGATCAGCGTGGCCGATGTGTTGTTACCTACCCTTACCACCTGGGGGTAGCCCGTCAGGAAGTACAGGATCCAGTTACAGAGGGAGGTGTCAACGAATAGCATTCTCACATAGGTGTTCCTTTTGTCCAGGTGGGAAATAGCAGTGCGGAGTGCAATAGAGATTGCATCATCTGTGGATCTGTTGGGGCGGTATGCAAATTGGAGTGGGTCTAGGGTTTCTGGGATAATGGTGTTGATGTGAGCGATGACCAGCATTTTAAAGCACTTCATGGCTACAGACGTAAGTGCTACTGGCCAGTAGTCATTTAGGCAGGTTACCTTAGTGTTCTTGGGCACAGGGACTATGGTGGTCTGCTTGAAACATGTTGGTATTACAGACTCAGACAGGGAGAGGTTGAAAATGTCAGTGAAGACACTTGCCAGTTGGTCAGTGCATGCTCGGAGTACACGTCCTGGTAATCCGTCTGGCCCTGCGGCCTTGTGAATGTTGGCCTGTTTAAAGGTCTTACATCGGCTGCGGAACGCGTGATCACACAGTCGTCCGGAACAGCTGATGCTCTGATGCATGTTTCAGTGTTACTTGCCTCGAAGCGAACATAGAAGTGATTTAGCTCATCTGATAGGCTCGTGCCACTGGGCAGCTCTTAGCTGTGCTTCCCTTTGTAGTCTGTAACAGTTTGTAAGCCCTGCCACATCCGACGAGCGTCGGAGCCGGTGTAGTACGATTCGATCTTAGTCCTATATTGAAGCTTTGCCTGTTTGATGGTTCGTCGTGGGCATAGTGGGATTTATTATAAGCTTCCGGGTTAGAGTTCCACTCCTTGAAAGTGACTGCTCTACCCTTTAGCTCAGTGCGGATGTCCAGCAATCATACACTGTTTACCAGGGGGCAGGGCTACCGACGTTAAGGCTAATCTGAAGATGGTGCTGGCTAAAGCTAAAACTGGCGAGTGTAGAGAGTATAGAGATATTGTTATCCACGTCGGCACCAACGATGTTAGGATGAAACAGTCAGAGGTCACCAAGCGCAACATAGCTTCAGCCTGTAAATCAGCTAGAAAAATGTGTCGGCATCGAGTAATTGTCTCTGGCCCCCTCCCAGTTCGGTGGAGTGACGAGCTCTGCAGTAGAGTCTCACAACTCAATCACTGGTTGAAAACTGTTTTCTGCCCCTCCCAAAATATAGAATTTGTAGATAATTGGCCCTCTTTCTGGTACTCACCCACAAACAGGGCGAAGCCTGGCCTGTTGAGGAGTTAACCGCCTGAGGAACTCAATTTAACCTTGTGCAATACCCTAGATGCAGTCTCACCCCTAAAAACTAAAAACATTTGTCATAAGAAACTAGCTCCCTGGTATACAGAAAATACCCGAGCTCTGAAGCAAGCTTCCAGAAAATTGGAACGGAAATGGAGCCACACCAAACTGGAAGTCTTCCGACTAGCTTGGAAAGACAGTACCGTGCAGTATCGAAGAGCCCTCACTGCTGCTCGATCATCCTATTTTTCCAACTTAATTGAGGAAAATAAGAACAATCCTAAATTTATTTTTGATACTGTCGCAAAGCTAACTAAAAAGCAGCATTCCCCAAGAGAGGATGGCTTTCACTTCAGCAGTAATAAATTCATGAACTTCTTTGAGGAAAAGATCATGATCATTAGAAAGCAAATTATGGACTCCTCTTTAAATCTCCGTATTCCTCCAAAGCTCAGCTGTCCTGAGTCTGCACAACTCTGCCAGACCTAGGATCAAGAGAGACACTCAAGTGTTTTAGTACTATATCTCTTGACACAATGATGAAAATAATCATGGCCTCTAAACCTTCAAGCTGCATACTGGACCCTATTCCAACTAAACTTCTGAAAGAACTGCTTTCTGTGCTTGGCCCTCCTATGTGGAACATAATAAACGGCTCTCTATCCACCGGATGTGTACCAAACTCACTAAAAGTGGCAGTAATAAAGCCTCTCTTGAAAAAGCCAAACCTTGACCCAGAAAATATAAAAAACTATCGGCCTATATCGAATCTTCCATTCCTCTCAAATATTTTAAAAAAAAGCTGTTGCGCCGCAACTCACTGCCTTCCTGAAGACAAACAATGTATACGAAATGCTTCAGTCTGGTTTTAGACCCCATCATAGCACTGAGACTGCACTTGTGAAGGTGGTAATGGACCTTTTAATGGCGTCAGACCGAGGCTCTGCATCTGTCCTCGTGTTCCTAGACCTTAATGCTGCTTTTGATACCATCGATTACCACATTCTTTTGGAGAGATTGGAAACCCAAATTGGTCTACACGGACAAGTTCTGGCCTGGTTTAGAACTTATCTGTCGGAAAGATATCAGTTTGTCTCTGTGAATGGTTTGTCCTCTGACAAATCAACTGTAAATTTCGGTGTTCCTCAAGGTTCCGTTTTAGGACCACTATAGTTTTCACTATATATTTTACCTCTTGGGGATGTCATTCGAAAACATAATGTTAACTTTCACTGCTATGCGGATGACACACAGCTGTACATTTCAATGAAACATGGTGAAGCCCCAAAATATCCCTCGCTAGAAGCCTGTGTTTCAGACATGAGGAAATGGATGGCTGCAAACTTTCTACTTTTAAACTCGGACAAAACAGAGATGCTTGTTCTAGGTCCCAAGAAACAAAAAGATCTTCTGTTGAATCTGACAATTAATCTTGATGGTTGTACAGTCGTCTCAAATAAAACTGTGAAGGACCTCGGCGTTACTCTGGACCCTGATCTCTCTTTTGACGAACATATCAAGACTGTTTCAAGGACAGCTTTTTTCCATCTACGTAACATTGTAAAAATCTGAAACTTTCTTTCCAAAAATGATGCAGAAAAATGTATCCATGCTTTTGTTACTTCTAGGTTAGACTACTGCAATGCTCTACTTTCCGGCTACCCGGATAAAGCACTAAATAAACTTCAGTTAGTGCTAAATACGGCTGCTAGAATCCTGACTAGAACCAAAAATGTTGATAATATTACTCCAGTGCTAGCCTCCCTACACTGGCTTCCTGTTAAGGCAAAGGCTGATTTCAAGGTTTTACTGCTAACCTACAAAGCATTACATGGGCTTGCTCCTACCTATCTTTCCGATTTGGTCCTGCCGTACATACCTACACGTACGCTACGGTCACAAGACGCAGGCCTCCTAATTGTCCCTAGAATTTCTAAGCAAACAGCTGGAGGCAGGGCTTTCTCCTATAGAGCTCCATTTTTATGGAATGGTCTGCCTACCCATGTGAGAGACGCAGACTCGGTCTCAACTTTTAAGTCTTTACTGAAGACTCATCTCTTCAGTGGGTTATATGATTGAGTGTAGTCGAACCGCCCTTGCTGTCTCTGCCTGGCCGGATCCCCTCTCTCAACTGGGATTCTCTGCCTCTGGCTTACTGGTGCTCTTCCATGCCGTCCCTAGGAGGGGTGCGTCACTTGAGTGGGTTGAGTCACTGACGTGATCTTCCTGTCTGGGTTGGCGGCCCCCCCTTGGGTTGTGCCGTGGCGGAGATCTTTGTGGGCTATACTCGGCCTTGTCTCAGGATGGTAAGTTGGTGGATGAAGATATCCCTCTAGTGGTGTGGGGGCTGTGCTTTGGCAAAGTGGATGGGGTTATATCCTGCCTGTTTGGCCCTGTCCTGGGGTATCATTGGATGGGGCCACAGTGTCTCCTGAGCCCTCCTGTCTCAGCCTCCAGTATTTATGCTGCAGTACTTTATGTGTCGGGGGGCTAGTCTGTTATATCTGGAGTACTTCTCCTGTCTTATCCGGTGTCCTGTGTGAATTTAAGTATGCTCTCTCTAATTCTCTCTTTCTTTCTTTCTCTCTCGGAGGACCTGAGCCCTAGGACCATGAATCAGGACTACCTGGCCTGATGACTCCTTGCTGTCCCCAGTCCACCTGGCCGTGCTGCTGCTCCAGTTTCAATTGTTCTGCCTACGGCTACGGAACCCTGACCTGTTCACCCGACGTGTTACCTGTCCCAGACCTGCTGGTTTCAACTCTCTAGGGACAGCAGGAGCGGTAGAGATACTCTTAATGATCAGCTATGAAAAGCCAACTGACATTTACTCCTGAGGTGCTGACTTGTTGCACCCTTGACAACTACTGTGATTATTATTATTTGACCATGCTGGTCATTTATGAACATTTGAACATCTTGGCCATGTTCTGTTATAATCTCCAAACGGCACAGCCCCCAGAAGAGGACTGGCCACCCCTCATAGCCTGGTTCATAGCCTGGTTCTAGGGAGTTTTTCCTAGCCACCATGCTTCTACACCTGCATTGCTTGCTGTTTGGGGTTTTAGGCTGGGTTTCTGTACAGCACTTTGAGATATCAGCTGATGTAAGAAGGGCTATATAAATACATTTGATTTGATTTGATGTTGCCTGTAATTCATGGCTTCTGGTTTGGGTATGTACATGCAGTCACTGTGGGGACTGTAAGTACAACTACTGTACATATAAACACTTTACAACCCCCCTTAAGGGGTACCAAAAAGAATGATTTCTGCGCAAAGACAAATACAATATACTGTGCTGAAGTGCTGACATCTTTCTCTGCATGCCAGCTCCAAATTACCCAGCATTCTTTCCTCTCTTACAAACTGGTGTGTTATTCTATTATGTAAATGTTGCAATGTGATCTGTACCTGCTACCCCTGCCATCAGCATTTACATTATGACTGAACTTGCAATGGCAGCCAGACAGAGAGCATTATTTCTGTGTTGTGCTCCCTATGATGTGGGCCCTGACACAGCAATGAAAGAACAGAATGTGTCTAGTGGTAACAACATTCTGTAGGCCATTAATTTGTACACTGAACTGCTACAGTGTGAATGAATAGAATACATTCTATGTCTCTGTTGTGTCTTGTTGTTGATGTTTATGCTTTTCCTAAGAGTTTAATCAGATGCAGAAAGGTGCATAAATATCATGTTAAAACCTATGAGTAGAATGTGATTTTTGAAAACATTGCTGTGTGTTTTTGCTACGTTTGTAAAAATGATCATCTGATTAAAAATGGATCGTAACAGTACATTTTCTTTCAGGTCAGAATCTCAAATAATCAATCAAGAAAGTTCTGGGGGGGTCTGGGGGAATATAAATTGTATTTATTTCCCAGAGCATAATTTTTAATGGTGTTTACCATTTCACAGGGCCTATCTGACATTCACATTTTTCTTTCCTCAACAGAAACAAAGCAAACTCTGCATGAAGAAATAACTACTTAGCATTCTGTGCATTTCAAATGTTCAAATGCAGGGTGGTGGTGGGTACATTAGAGGCTCCTGTCTGCTAATGTCCTACAGAGCCAAGGGAGAGAGAGGAGAGAGGGGGGGAGCACTGCGAGAGAAGGAGAGAGGAGCAAAGCAAGAGAGGGGAGCGGGGCGAGAGAGAGAGAGGGAGATAGGAGCAGAGAGAGAGGGGGAAGCAGGGCGAGAGAGATTGATAGAGGAGCAGAGCGAGAGAGAGAGGAGCAGAGAGAGAGGAGCAGAGAGATAGATAGAGGGAGAGTGCAAGAGAGAGAGAGACACTTCTCGCTCCCAACAGAAACAATAAGAAACCCTCTTGCTATCTGCTGTGGCTGAGCAGGGTCATTTGTTTGTGTCGTAATGGCACTGAGCACTGTGCTAATGCGCTTCCAGGATGCCTTGTAACAGCTTTTCCCCTCCCCAGCCCTGGATATGAAACCTATCCTAATTATTTACATTGTGAAGTGTGCTCCATGGTGAAGGACTTATTCTGCAGCTCAGCCATGATCAGAAAATCTTAATAACTCACCTCCCTGAAACATGAGTCCAATCTGCCAGATGCTCCCCAACAACTATAGGAGAGAGAGAGAGTGAGAGTGGCGGTGTGTGTGGAGGGTGTGTATGTTACATGTCACATGCCTCTGCATTTTCCAGCAGTTTGTGTGAAATGGGGTTGCTCTGCTAATCTTTCTCTGCATGGTGTCTGGTTAGAAGCCTGACAGATGTGTTGACTGCTTGTTCCACAGAATGGTCTCTGAAATAAGTTAAATTATTTGGTTTATTTTTCCTGAGGTGGGATGTTTGCCTCATATACTTTCTAGGTTATCAAATTGGATTCTCGCTTGGAATAGTTGGTTAATCTAACGGGACAATATTTGAAAATGTAAAAAAATCAATTTTAGATAGTATCCAATATGATTGTACATGTCGGAATAAAATGTTAGGTGAAATAGAATTCTGTACAGCGCCTGAGATTCTCATACCCAATACAGATGTGTCAGAACTCTAAGGTAAACTTTTCGGGAAAGTAATTCAGAATGATAAATACATAGTGAAACAAATATTTCTACTCCAAATATTGAACAGTTAAAAAATAATGATTTTATCTTCAGTCAGAATGCAACAGGAGTCTTAGACACACTTTGTGGCCATTTCACTAAACTGTCTAAGCTGTGCCCCATCTTCAATCTATGAGGGTGAGAGGAGGAGAGAGAAAGAGAGAGAGAATGACACCTTTTGGACTTTAGTGTTGCCCAGCCTTTTGAGACGACTAGATGGTGATTTTCATAGAATGTCATTATTAGACCTAGCATCAGGCATCGTGGCTGGAATAGGATTCTGGGTAATTCCCACTCTGTCTGACACTCAGTGCTCTTGTCTAAGGAGGGGAAGTGTCTGACATTCCATTTAGCAGCCCTGCAGACGGGCTACCAGGCAGACACCCCCATCCTCAATCACAGGGGTGCTGCTCTGGGGGTGTGGGGTACAGGAGGGGTGTCCTGGTGGTGTGGGCAAGGGGAAGGGCATGGCGTGCTGCTCTAGTGGGGTGGGGTGTGGGGAGGGGATGGGATGGGGAGGCCCTGGCTGGCACTAACAGATGAATCTACAACCAGAGGTCTACTGTTGGTGGTGTCCTGGGATGGGTGGATGTTATATTCATTATCGTACCTGTGTCACTGGACCTATAGCAGAACTTCTTCACAGAACTGCTAATAATAAGGGTGGTTTGCAGTTCTATATACAGGTTAAAGGTCGACCGATTATGTAACGACTCTCGTCGTTGGTTGAAGGAGAGGAGGACCAAATCGCAGCGTGGTATGTATCCATATTTATTTGAATACTTTTTTTAAAGACAAACAAAACAATAAACAAAACAAAACCCAACGACGCTACAGTCCTGAACTTGAGAATATATAAAACACAAATAACGCACGAACAGGAACAATCACCCACAAACAAACAGTGAGAACAGCCTACCTTAATATGGTTCCCAATCAGAGACAACGTAAAACACCTGCCTCTGATTGAGAACCATATCAGGCCATTTAGACAACCCTAAACCAATGAAACACATAACATAGAATATACCCACCCAGCTCACGTCCTGACCAACTAAACAAGACTAAACAAAGGAAATAAGGTCAGGAACGTGACAGATTATGATTTTTCAACGCCGATACCGATTATTGGAGGACCAAATAGCCGATACCGATTAAAACATGTTTTTTTAATTATTTGTAATAATGACAATTACAACAATTCTGAATGAACACTTTTATTTTAACTTAATATAATACATCAATCAAATCAATTTAGCCTCAAATAAATAATGAAACATGTTCAATTTGGTTAAAATAATGCAAAAAACAAAGTGTTGGAGAAGAAAGTAAAAGTGCAATATGTGCCATGTAAAACAGCTAACGTTTAAATTCCTTGCTCAGAACATGAGAACATATGAAAGCTGGTGGTTCCTTTTAACATGAGTCCTCAATATTCCCAGGTAAGAAGTTTTAGGTTGAGGTTATTATAGGAATTATAGGACTATTTCTCTCTATACCATTTGTATTTCATATAACTTTGACTATTGGATGTTCTTATGGGCACTTTAGTATTGCCAGTGTAACAGTATAGCTTCTGTTCATCTCCTCGCCCCTACCTGGTCTCGAACCAGGAACACATCGACAACAGCCACCCTCAAAGCATCGTTACCCATCGCTCCACAAAAGCCGCGGCCCTTGCAGAGCAAGGGGAACAACTACTCCAAGTCTCAGAGCGAGTGACGTTTGAAACGCTATTAGCGTGCACCCCGCTAACTAGCTAGCCATTTCACATCGGTTACACCAGCTTAATCTCGGGAGTCTCAGCTTAATCTCTTAATCTCAATGCTTGAAGCATTGCGAAGAGCTGCTGGCAAACGCATGAAGGTGCTGTTTGAATGAATGCTTATGAGCCTGCTGCTGCCTATCATCGCTCAGTCAGACTGCTCTATCAAATATCAAATCATAGACTTAATTATAACATAATAACAAACAGAAATACGAGCCTTAGGTCATTAATAAGGTCGAATCCGGAAAGTCATTTAGAAAATAAAACGTTTATTCTTTCAGATAAAATACGGAACGGTTTCGTATTTCACTAACGGGTGGCATCCAAGTCTAAATATTCCTGTTACATTGCACAACCTTCAATGTTATGTCATAATTACGTAAAATTCGGGCAAATTAGTTCACAACGAGCCAAGCGGCCCAAACTGTTGCATATACCCTGACTCTGCGTGAAATGAACTTAAGAGAAGTGACACAATTTCCCTAGTTTAATATTGCCTGCTAATATGAATTTCTTTTAAATAAATATGCAGGTTTAAAAATATATACTTCTGTGTATTGATTTTAAGAAAGGCATTGATGTTTATGGTTAGGTACATTCGTGCAACGATTATGCTTTTTTCGCAAATGCGCTTTTGTTAAATCATCCCCCGTTTGGCGAAGTTGGCTGTCTTTGTTAGGAAGAAATAGTCTTCACAGTTCGCAACGAGCCAGGCGGCCCAAACTGCTGCATATACCCCGACTCTGTTGCACAGAACGCAAGAGAAGTGACACAATTTCCCTAGTTACAATAAATTCATGTTAGCAGGAGATATTAACTAAATATGCAGGTTTAAAAATATATACTTCTGTGTATTGATTTTAAGAAAGGCGTTGATGTTTATGGTTAGGTACACATTGGTGCAACAACAGTGCTTTTTTCGCGAATGCGCTTGTTAAATCACCCGTTTGGCGAAGTAGGCTGTGATTCAATGATAAATTAACAGGCACCGCATCGATTATATGCAACGCAGGACAAGCTAGATAAACTAGTAATATCATCAACCATGTGTAGTTAACTAGTGATTATGTTAAGATTGATTGTTTTTTATAAGATATGTTTAATGCTAGCTAGCACCTTACCTTGGTTCCTTGCTGCACTCGCATAACAGGTAGTCAGCCTGCCACGCAGTCTCCTCGTGGAGTGCAATGTAATCAGCCATGATCGGTGTCCAAAAATGCCGATTACCGATTGTTATGAAAATTTGAAATCGGCCCTAATTAATCGGTCGACCTCTAATACAAAATAAATTATTATTATTATTATATTATATTATACCAAAATAAAGGAAACACCAACATAGTGTCTTAATAGGCTGTTGGACCACCACAAGCCATCAGAACAGCTTCAATGCACCTTGGCATAGATCCTACAAGTGTCTGGAACTATTGGAGGGATGCGACATCATTCTTCCACCATACATTTTTGATGGTGGTGGAAAATGCTGCTTCAGGCGCCTCTCCAGAATTTCCCATAAGTGTTCAATTAGGTTGAAATCTGGTGACTGAGACAAACACACACACACACACACACACACACACACCATTTAAACCCCCTATGCTCTTTTGAGAACCCTCTTTCAAAGTCACTGAGACCTCTTCTTCTAGCCATGGTAGCCAAAATAATGGTAAACTGGGTATTTTTATATATGACCCTAAGCATGATAAGATGTTAATTGCTAAATTAACTCAGGAACCACACCAGTGTGGAAGCACCTGCTTTCAATATACATTACTTTGTATCCCTCATTTGCTCAAGTGTTTCCTTTATTTTGGAAGTTACAGTACCTGTAGATTGGAACCTTTTTAGGGCCATATGTGAAGGGAGACATTGAAACCTTCTTGGTTCTAACACCATTTTGTCTGGCATTTCTCCATAGGCCCTACATTTATAGATCTACATACATAGGAAGAGACATGAACTTGCCCCACATCACATCAACATGACAGGGTTCTCCTTGCTGAGGAGCTAAATAGTTTGACCTATATGGTGTGGTGAGTCCTATAATATAACCTCAAACATTCGGCTTGAACACCACATGAATGACATCACTGGATCCTTACTGTGACTTAAACATATGCATAAAATAACTTTCCTGTATCAACACAAGGAGTCCGATTTGTTAGAAATCTCAAGATGAAATATTAAATCAAGTCAAATCCATTTTCATTGTGCTGACAGACAGACTTGTTTTTTCTGCTTGAATGCAGCTTTATTAATGACCACATTGGGGAATTTCTATATCACCCAAAATGCAATTTGTTTGATGCACAACCATGACAAAAAACACTTAGATCTGAGTTTTTTTTAATGTTCATATTGTACATTTTGGCAGATGCAGGTACTGCTGTGTTTTCCTACTTGTCATTGTAATAGCAGAGGTAGCACTTAGGAGTGGCGGCGGTGTGTGATTTAATGAAAATGTACTGTTGAGTGTGTACATAGTCAGAGCCTCATCGTCCAGACTGCGCCTCAACTGTTTGCACTTTCAGATAATCAATCCCACAGAGACACAAATGAACGGATTGATTTAAACCTCGGAGCAGCCGGCCAGACCCCACTGCACTGAGAAACTCTATCCATCACCAAACACAATAGCTTTCTCAAGCGCATCACAGGTAAGAACCACTCCATCAACTGCGGCGTGGAGAGATCACAGTAGTGAGACTAACTACAAATGAGACTGGACCTCCACTCTGCTACCACTATAGAGCAGGGTCAGCTAGCCAGAAAGTCAGCCAGTAAGTCAGCTGGCCACAGCTAGCCAGCTAGCCACAGCCTAACCCTCTCTCTCTCTCTCTCTCTCCCTCTCCAGCCAGTCACAGTCAGCCAGCCAGTCACCTGGTCTGAGAAAGATGCCCCCGACACAGGACACAGAGACTCTATGGAACTCCCCTCCCCGGCCAGTTCTCATGGTAACATGATCTCTGCATGCATCTCATCTCTATGGGGCTACAACTTCCCTAAGTGAAGTGTGGCTAGTGATCGGTGATATCTTTATATATTGCCTATGGTATAGCTACAACATACAAGCTATCATTGCAAACGTGGTTTCCCTTAGATATTTACATGCTACTTTGTGCATTGGCTATTCAGTGTATGTGGGGGCGAAGTCAATTCCAGCTTCTTATTTATTTGAGGTTAAATTCATAGAGATTCATGTTACAAACTGTCACACATGAATTGTCACAGTGTATTTTAATCAGAGCAAACAGAATACTACTGCCAAGCAAACAGACGACTGTTGCTCTAACCCCTAGCTATCTCTGTCAAATAATACTGTAAAAGAGGACATTTTAATTAAGTTCAATAACGGTGGTACTTTTTCTGTACATATTGTTGTATTTTTTATATATATTGGTAGCTACAGTCTTGTTGTATTTGATATCATGGAAAATCTACCCACGTTTCTTGACAGCATTCCAATACAACTATTCATTTTGTCTTCATACTAGCGTTTACTGGTAGGACAGTGACATGCAAAAGTATTCAGACCCCTTGGATTTATTGTGTTACAAAGTGGAATGAACATTTATTTAGTTGTCATTTATTGGTCAACAGTCTACACAAAATACTCTGTAATGTCAAAGTGGAATATAAAAATAGAAAAAATGATTAATACAAATTAAATAATTTAAATATAGTCATTCAGGTCCCTGAGTCAATACATGTTAGAAACATCTTTGGCATCGATTACAGCTGTGATTCTTCTGGATTGTGCAATATTTACCCATTATTCTCTTTAAAATTCTTCAAGCTCTATCAAGATGTTGGGGATCATGGCTAGACAGCAATTTTCAAGTTTTGCCGTAGATTTTAAAACAGATTTAAGTCAAAACTGAAACTTGGCCACTCAGGAACATTCACAGTCTTCTTTGTAAACAACTCCAGTGTAGATTTGGCTTTGTGTTGTAGGTTATTGTCCTGCTGGAAGGTGAATTCCTCTCCCAGTCTCTGGTGTTAAGCAGGCTGAAGCAGGTTTTCCTCTAGGATTTTGCCTGTGCTTAGCTCCACCCTGTTTACTTGCTTATTATTATTTAACTATGCAAGTCAGTTAACATGATGCAGCCACCACCATGCTTGAAAATAAGGAAGCAGTTACTCAGTGATGTGTTGTGTTGGATTTGCCCCAAACATATGACTTTGCATTTAGGCCAAAAGGTGTATTATTTTGCTGTGTTTTTTGTTGTTGTATCAGTGTTACTTTAGTGCCTTATTTCATACATACATGTTTTGGAATATATGTATTCTGTATATTTGTATTCTTCTTTTCACTCTGTCATTTAGGTCATTATTGTGGAGTCATTGCAATGTTGTTGATCCGTCCTCAGATTTCTCCCATGACAGCCATTGAACTCTGTAGCTGTTTTAAAATCACCAATGGCCTCATGGTAACACCTCTGAGCAATTTCCTTCCTGTCCTTCAGCTCAGTTCAGAAGTACAACTTTATCTTTGATGTGTCTAGGTGGTTTAACACATCATCCACAGCATAATTTTTAATTTGGCCATGCTTAAAGAAATATTACATTTCTTATTGTTACCCATCTACCAATCACTACCCTTCTTTATGAGGCTTTCAGAAAGCCTTTGTAGTTGAATCTGTGCTTGTAATTCAATATTTGACTGAGGGACCTTCCAGATATTGTATGTATGGAGGACAGAGGAAAGGTTAGTCATTCAGAAATCATGTCAACCCCTATTATTTCACATAGAGTGAGTCCATATAACTTATTATGTGATTTGTTTAGCAAATTCTGACTCCTGAGCTAATGTAGACGTGCCTAAACAAAGGGGCTGAATACTTATGCAACTATATTTTAATTATGAATGTTGTTTCTTTAAAAAAATATAGATTTTTTTTCTCACTTTGACATTACGTAGTATTTTGTGTAGATTGTTGACAAAAAGTGACAATTAAATCCATTATAATCCCACTTCGTAACACAATAAAATGTGAAGAAATCCAAGGGTCATGAATACTTTTGCAAGGCACTGTATCACTACAGCTACACTTCAATATAATTCATTCACTACACTACAATTAATTTAACTGAGTCACTTAATACATGTCAGGGTAACATGTATCCACTTCTCCTGATGTATCATTTTGATAGCGTGATTAAAAGCAATGACATTAAAACCCCAAATAATCATGACCTTATCGTTTAATCTTTTCTCTCCCACTGAAATGAATGAGTGCAAGTAGCCCTCTCTCCCTCGCTCTTTCTCTCTCTCCGCCTCTTCTCTGTCTTTCTGTCTGTCTATCTCACTCCTCTCCCCCATCTTTCTCTCTGACCCATGGCTCCTTCACACATTGAAATGTAAACCCACCATGCAGCCCTCACAAAGAGCGCTTTTCTATTCATTTTGCTATTGGAAGTATAAATCAGTTTTAAAACAATATTTTCTTCTCTAAATGACTGATTCCACTGACATAAATGTTTTAGTGAGTGCAAAGTGAACCAATTTACGCTTCTCAGTGCTCGCCTGTACTATATCCGTCAGTAGTCATTTGGCCAGGGTGGCAGAGCATGAGAAGATGTGGAGGGAATTTTCAATCCAGACCTCTCACTGCATCCCAGCCTCTTTAACCCAGCACAGACCTACTTATCACAGCCAGGCTTCCTCCGTACGTATGATCAGTCCTATCACCCGTGATCTCTCTTTCTCTCTCTCCCTCTCGTTCTCTCGCTTTTCTCCCTCTTTCTCTTTTCTCTCTCTCTCAAACTGTTGTACTAAGTGATACGAAGTTAGGTTCCAATGTTTACCAGTCAGATAACAGATAAACGAAATGAAATACTGACAAAGTTCCAGTTTGAAAGTGTCACATATCACATCAGTAGGCTGCGTGTTCATTTGTGAGATGCGACAGTAGAAGCACAATGTCAATTTTACAGCAGAGTGTCGTAATGCATTCTAACCTTCACTGGAGGAATGGTGCCAATTCCAGATTGGCTTCTGAGAGACAGGGCATTGTCGCTGACAGATACCGCATTTTGTCTGGAACTGACTATTGTTGACGTCAACACACACAGAACTGAGGGAGACTCATCAGACAGTGTCCCCAGTCTCTAGACAAAACAAAGCTGTGTGTTTGTCCTTTGATTGCATTAGGACTAGTTGGAGAGTAACCTACCACACTGAAGAGGGAGTTTAAAACCAAAAGAACTTGCCCATTAACAATATGATGGAGAGAGTGCATTGCACTCACCACTATATTTAAATGGAGAGCCTATTTCTAGAAGCAGGTTTAAGTCAAGACATCACCATGAAAGGGTAATTATAGAGGGAGATGTTGTTTTCCTGTCAGTGTGTTTTTGCTGGAGAGAGAACATGGAGCGTGGTGAGAGGTTTATGATGGATCTATTTCCTCTGTATGAGAGGAGAGAGATAGGGAGAGAGAGATAGGGAGGGTGAGAGACAGGAGAGATAGGGAGAGAGAGAGGAGAGAGATAGAGGAGTGATAGGGAGAGGGAGAGAGATATAGAGAGGGAGAGAGAAAGGAGAGAGATAGGGAGGGGGAGAGACAGAGAGAGAGCGAGAAAGGGGGGTTGGTGAGGAACTGGGAGGGGAGTTGAGACATCTCCAGATGTACAAGCCTATTGATCAGGACAACCCCTCCAATCCTGGCTCTTTTTCTCGCTCTCTCCTCTTCTTCAATAGTCTATACCCCCCTCTCTCTCACCATCTCTCTCTCTCCATCTTCTATCTCTCTCCCTCTCTATTCTCTATTCCTGTCTTCATCTTCTCTATTCCCTCTCCACAGTGTTGGGGTGAATTAAAAATGGCTTCATATAATGTGAGAAGCGATTGCAGGGCCCCGATCGATACACTTTTAATCCCTTTCCCCTCTCTCTCTCTCTCTCTCTCTCTCTCTCTCTCTCTCTCTCTCTCTCTCTCTCTCTCTCTCTCTCTCTCTCTCTCTCAATTTTATTATTCTGGCTAAATATGTTCTGTCTCTCATCTCAGTGTCCTCCAAGAACACTCTCCACTGCTGCTGCTGACCATTTTGTCTGGCTAAACACTCTATCTCTCTTTCTCTCATTTTCACTTCGTTTCATCTTCTCTCCTCTCATCTGTTGTGTGCAATTTTGTTCAAGTCAGACAGGCAACTCTTTTCCAGGAACCCATTGTGCCCTGAAGCCACAGCTCTCTGTGTATCTCTGCTATCTAGCCTCAACACCACTGCCTCTAGTTATAGGAAATCCCAGTCAAGGATATGCTGTGTGTGTTTTTGGCTCTTAGTTTGCCGCGTTCTAAGTAGCTATGTTTACTTTAAACATCTAACTCTGAGCTATCATGTCTCTGGAGTCACTACCTGATTCTCTACTCCAACACTTAAACTCCCCCTGGCCTTTCTTTTTATTTAGAACTTTCAATGGATAAATATAATTTCCCCCACGTAAGGATCAGCAGGGCTTTGGTGCTCTCTCTGTCTCTCTGTCTCGATGTCTCGCTCTCTGTCTGTGTCTCTCTCTCCACACACTCTCCATGCTGCAGAAGCTAATTCCGCTCCACTTACAAGGAGGTGAAAAAAGGTCTTTCAGCCAACCCCCTTCGTTTTACTTAATGAAGATGCTTTCTAATGGTGATATTTTCTGACATTTCACTAAAGGTTGTGCCACATTATTCATGTGCATGTTCTGATGGGGCTCATGGAGGATCGTGCCGAGGGAGAAGCCTCTGATTAAATCCCAGTCTGAGGGGCCTCTGACCCCTGAAGGTGACCGGGCCAGTGACTGACTTCACTAGGACGGGCTGGACATGTGAGTGTTGGGGGAGGTAGACACTAGGTCTCCATCCCAAATGACACTCTATTCCCTATCTAGTGCGCAGGGCTCTGGTCAACCTAGTCATTGTGGATCGGCTCCAATTAATAGACCTCTTCTTGATCTGCATCTGACACATCAATAGAAACATTTAAAGTGAGCCAGGGCCAATGCTCAATGAACCTGTCCAATCTTATTCTGATTACCTGGCTTTGATAGGGACATGATGAGAGCTAGCTGCCTAACTACCATCCGTGGCAGAGACACCAAGGCACTGGGGACTTTTTAGTGCCAGTACACACAATTTGACTGGCTGATTGGCAGTGTACCCCTTATCTTTGGATGAAGGACTTGGCTCTGTGGCATTTTTGTACGTCACCAATGTACACGTACATGCACGCACGCACGCACACACACACGCACGCACACACACACACACGTCTGCACGGCAACCACACTAAGGGACATATTGGGTTGTGTCTAATCTGAAGTGGCACTGCACAGAGCATTTCTAATTAGAGTCAGGGTCAACTAATTATAGACCGAGCAGAAACCTTTAATTTCACATAAATGAGAGGGAGAGACAGAGAGAGGGAGAGACAGAGAGAAGGAGAGGGAGAGGGAGAAAGGTAGACAATAGGAAGGGAATAAAGGAATCGAGAAGGACCGAATGTGAATGAGGTGATAACAGATAGTTTTTCTCCGAATGTATTTGTGTTCTTCCCTCCCACTCTCTCCCCTAGTCTCCTATCCCCTCCCACTCTTTCCCCTACTCCCCTCCCACTCTCTCCCCTACTCCCCTCTTCCCTCCCACTCTCTCCCCTAGTCTCCTATCCCCTCCCACTTTCTCCCCTACTCCCCTCTCATTTTCTCTTCCTCTGTCTCTTGGTGGCTCCTTGGCTTTGTTTGTGGCTGATCTAGGCTGGTATTTACAGGGCTGACGTCAGATGCGTGGCTGTTGCCCCTCTCTCTCATTAAGACAGACCCGGCTGCTCGGCCGAGAACTTCGCTGGAGCGCACAGCAGTAATTGGTAATCAGAGAGGGACAGAGAAGAGGGACTTTTCACCGGGCGCCTGACCTCCCCATGCTCATGGACACACACCGCCACACACACGGAGGGAAAATGAGGGAACACACGTCAGTACAGCTAGTATAAATACCCAGCATCAGCCTCTGACTATAATGTGTTCAGATTGTTAACGATATCAGGATTCCTGTTTCCTCTAATACACATACACTACATACATACAGATCTGACAACTGTGATATCCTCACTCTCGACTGCATCATTGATGTCAGTGTGAGATCAGGGCCCCTATCCACAAAGCGCCTCAGAGTAGGAGTGCTGATCTAGGATCAGGTCCCAACCTGTCTATATAATCTTACTCATTATGATCTAAAAGGCACATCAGATCAGCACTCCCACTCTGAGAGGCTTTGTGGATAGGGGCCCAGATCACTGAATTCAAGTTACTCAGACCTTGCCAAGTTTGACAAGCTTTGTAGATAGAACTTCATTGTGTATTTGTGTTTGTATTCAAGGGGGCAGTTACAGTTGAAGGTCCGTCCATCCATCCCTTAATCTGTCTGATTGGCTCTGAGTCAGAGAGGCTGTTTGCTGCTGAAATGACATAAAACAATCCTCAGCAGATGGGCAGCAAAAGTATACATTCCAACAACCAGCAATTTTTTGCAATTATTTTTAGTGAGGGGCATGGATGCGGAATGGGGGTTTGGGGGCAGTCAGAGAACCTTTCAACTTGATTTTCTCAGAGGTAGACTTCCCTAGCTCTCTCTGGATGAAGGGAGTCCTACTTTTTCTCTTTGCAACGCCTATCTACCATCCTCTATCCAAAAGGCCTCATTACCAGGAGGAGAGTGAGTGGGACAGCTATTTTACTCCAAAGCCATAAGAATCCTGAAAAGGTAATCAAATGGCAACCTGGACTATTTGCACTGTGTGCCCCCCCCCAACCCCTCTTTTACGCTGCTGCTACTCTCTTTTTATCATATTTACATAGTCACTTTAACTATACATTCATGTACATACTACCTAAATTGGCCCGACCAACCAGTGCTCCCGCACATTGGCTAACCGGGCTATCTGCATTGTGTCCCACCACCCGCCAACCCCTCTTTTACACTACTGCTACTCTCTGTTCATCATATATGCACAGTCACTTTAATCATATCTACATGTACATACTACCTCAATCAGCCTGACTAACAGGTATCTGTATGTAATCTTGCTACTGTATATAGCCTCGCTACTGTTATTTTTCACTGTCTTTTTACTGTTGTTTTTATTTCTTTACTTACCTATTGTTCACCTAACACCTTTTTGCACTATTGGTTAGAGCCTCTAAGTAAGCATTTCACTGTAAGGTCTACACCTGTTGTATTCGGCGCACGTGACAAATAAACGTTGATTTGATTTGATCAGACAGACACGAACAAAGTAGTGCGGGATGATCGTGGACAGAGAGTTTGGCATTAACAGTATCTACAGGCATTGTAGGATGGAGTTGTCGTTTAATCTGTTGAGTTTAGGGATGATTTGGAAGAAAATCTGTAAACAGGTTAAATGATCAGAGCGAATGTGTGTGTGTTTGTGTGTGAGTGTGTGCGTGCATGCATTTGTGTTTGCTTGCTTGCTTGTGTGTGTGTGTGTGTGTGTGTGTGTGTGTGTGTGTGTGTGTGTGTGTGTGTGTGTGTGTGTGTGTGTGTGTGTGTGTGTGTGTGTGTGTGTGTGTGTGTGTGTGTGCAAATCTGTCAAATCATCTTGGGGATATACTGTATCACTCTGATATGATAGAAATTCATATGATTTTTATGTTTAAGGTAATGGTAAGATAATGACTAAATGATTTATATTTTTAAGGTAATGTCAAGATAATGACCAAAAATATTCCACCCTGAAACCATATAATTGTATGAAATGTATTAGAATCATAAAACTATAATCTGATGATGTGTGTAGTTTTAGTCAGAATTAGAACACGGACCTTTTGTTCCTTTTTAGTAGGTAAGCAGGGTGCAAGTGGGAAACAAATGATAAGAGGAGCTATCGACAGACAAGCTGGACTACAGTGTTCCTTACAGGACATTCTGTCTCCACCCGTGGAGGGGAGAAACTGTTAGGCTTGCAGAAAATTATGAAACATGTTGCAGATTAAACAATGTATCTGTGTAGTGGAAAACCACCGACTGTCTGAGCAAGGCGTAGCTTAAGATTTGAACTTGTATGTGTGTGCCTAAGAAAATACAGAGAACAATTAAACTGTGTTTGACTCGACCTGGCTAGGACGCTGAGAAACTTATGATAGGACAGGGAGTACTTCTCAAGGTTTCTCTAATCTTGGGGGAATGGAACTGTCGGCTGGGTAGTGATACACAGGGGTGAGAACTCTGGAGAAGGATACAACTCACCTACTGTTCGTGTGTATGTATTTGCGTAGGATATCTACTGTTTGTGTGAAAGTATGTGCGTAAGTATGGAGCAAGGTATAAAATGGATGTCTTTGTATAATGGACTTCGGTGTACTCTCGTGAATAAACATTTTGACTATTGTAAGCTGGGACTCTTGTCTGTTTCATTCAACCAGAAACTTACAAACTCTGGGTTGCAGACTGAGTAGATTAATTGAAGTTTATGAACATTGATAATGAAATTCTCATAACACACTCACTCTGCTATTCTTTACATTTAAATATACACCCCCAACATCAAGAAAAACATCTTAGAGAAAACTGGAGAAGCAAATATGTATTCAATAATAATACTAGTGGGAGGTTAAGCTACCTGCTTTATAGAAACACGTCTCTGTTCAGATCACTTTGCCACTGGGAGAGTCTGAGTAATACATTATTTACATACTCTTCTGTCTTCTCTGAGTCGACTTCATCTTCAACAGATCTCTATGATGTGACTGTTCCAGTAAGGGCTCTAGTTTAGACTACTCCCTCAGACCCTGAGGTATCACACTACAGTAAAGGGCTCTAGTTTAGACTACTCCCTCAGACCCTGAGGTATCACACTACAGTAAAGGGCTCTAGTTTAGACTACTCCCTCAGACCCTGATGTATCACACTACAGTAAAGGGCTCTAGTTTAGACTACTCCCTCAGACCCTGAGGTATCACACTACAGTAAAGGGCTCTAGTTTAGACTACTCCCTCAGACCCTGAGGTATCACACTACAGTAAAGGGCTCTAGTTTAGACTACTCCCTCAGACCCTGAGGTATCACACTACAGTAAAGGGCTCTAGTTTAGACTACTCCCTCAGACCCTGAGGTATCACACTACAGTAAAGGGCTCTAGTTTAGACTACTCCCTCAGACCCTGAGGTATCACACTACAGTAAAGGGGTTTCGTTTTAGTCTACTGACTCTACTCCCTAACCCCCTGATGTATCCCACTACACTACTTGAATAAAATTAATTTGTTCACCCCTCAACCCCCTAGTCATCATCCAATTCTGTCTTGCAGATGACTTAGAATGAAATCGTTATCATCCTCTTCGAGTTTGTAGAGTAAAATAAGACAGGCAGTGTTTTATCTTACGTTGCTGATGAACTGTAATTATACTTGTGTGTATGGTCACTGAGCATTCTTCTCTGTAGCAGCACTGTAAAAAAAACTGTAGGACTGTGTAGCGCTATAACAACCACTGTGTAAGGATGTGAGTAGGGATGCGTTTGAATGTGGCCTGAAGCGGAGACGTGCGGTGTTTCACAAGGTATTTACTGTTGTCCCAAGACAGTCACAGGAGACGGACACGTAGGGTTGACTCTAAGGACACAAGGTGGTGGGGTTATTGTTGTGTTTGTCTGGTATACTGCATAATGTCTTATTTTTTTAGCAAGGATAGCTTTCTCTATGAGAATGACACATCTTCAAGAGGTATTCAAAAGTCTAATTTATACCTTACGCAACACAAGAATGCAAGGAACTCAAGTAAAGTCTTCAGCAATCCCCTCCTTTCCTCTTTATTTACCTTTCCTCTGTTTGCTTCCGTGACGGTGCTGTGTTCTGACAGTAGAGAGGTGCTGGAAAATAACACACAACTAAAAGCATCTGAAACAGCAAAACGCAATTAGAAGCCATTAAAACTTCACCATGAGCTGCTGCTGTGTGTAGGTTTGTGTGTGTGTGTGTGTGTGTGTGTGTGTGTGTGTGTGTGTGTGTGTGTGTGTGTGTGTGTGTGTGTGTGTGTGTGTGTGTGTGTGTGTGTGTGTGTGTGTGTGTGTGTGTGTGTGTGTGTGTGTGTGTGTGTGCGTGACCATCAGAGAGAGAGAGAGAGGAGGGGGAGAGACAGTAATATAGAGAGGCTGAGAACAGCACTAATTTGCTAATTTATCATGAAACTCATCATCAAATTGAGTGTATTGGGCTTGTGCTAATAGGAGTTGTATATTGTCCAGGTGACCATTGAGATGAGACACATCTATTGATCAGCACTCTCAATAATCAGTCAGTGGAAAGCGACTGATTGTGACATATTAAGCTGATTATTTTGCCAATTATAGTGTAGTTGGATATGATTATTCAGTGCATGTGTTTCAAATCAGCATTTTGTTTAGGATGTATGAAGAATGGATAAAAACCAAACCAGACTTTCCAATTCTGCCAATTCTTCTATCAAGATGTGTTCTTCTCCATGTATCAGTAACAGCAGGTGACCAGGTGTTTCCATAGAAATAAAGAGAAGGTATTGTCAGTGGTGTGAAATGATTCGGTGGACATCAGCTTATTGTGTTTTATACACTGCAGACAAAACTGGTTGAAATGACTTCATTATCATCAGGTTATAACCAGTTCTGGTTGGTTGTAGTTGATTGTGATTATGTCATTTCACTTTGCCCTCTGGGTAAGTTTTCAACCTTCATTTTCATTTGGACAATGGAGAGCCACCAGCCTATACACTGAGACACAGTAGATGAGCTCGCCAACGTCGTTTGTGTCTTTAGTCATTGAGATGGCTTATATCTGAAGCATCTGATGATGTTATCACACGTATGGACACATATCTGTGTCATGAGCCAACATAAAAGGAAAAAACCTCTCTGAATCACTATTGGCAGTGAGCTCTAGCAACAATAACATGCACGTGCTAAAAGCAATCATTCTCACAATGCTCAGATGATGAGTAATGGAAAATGGTATTTATGAAATTGCTTATGACCCTTCACTGTTTGTATTGAATGGCATTAATATGAAGGGTAAAGTATCAGGCCTATCGATTACATCTATGCCATGGGTAGGCAGGAATTGGGTTGGTATAGCATGGCATGAGGGCACTTGGCTGGCAGAAGCTGAAAACTGAAAAAGATGTTGAAATGGCCCAGTGGTGTCCGTGTCAGGTTCAAGCCTCTTCTCTCTATCAGGAGAGAGAAAGAGTAAGAAAGTCAGCGATGAACAGTACATATATCAACTATTGTAAGAAAGGGAAAGAGAAGGCGTGTGCATTTCAGTGGTCATCACCCTTCCTGGTGGATGAATTGGCATGATGTTCCACCCTGTTTACAGTGCATTCGGAAAGTGTTCAGACCCTTTGACTTTTTCCACATTTTGTTACGTTACAGCCTTATTCCATTTTTTAAAATTCCCCTCATCAATCTACACACAATACCCAACAATGACAAAGCAAAAATAGGTTTTTAGACATTTTTGCAAATGTATACATTTTTTAAAACTGAAATATCATACTTACATAAGTTTTCAGACCCTTAACTCAGTACTTTGTTGAAGCACCTTTGGCAGCAATTACAGCCTTGAGTCTTCTGGGGTATGACACTACAAGCTTGGCACACCTGATTTGGGGAGTTTCTTCCATTCTTCTCTGCAGATCCTCTCAAGCTCTGTCAGGTTGGATGGGGAGCGTCGCTGCACAGCTATTTACAGGTCTTTCCAGAGATGTTCGATCGGGTTCAAGTCTGGGCTCTGGCTGGGCCACTCAAAGACATTCAGAGACTTGTCCCGAAGCCACTCCAGCGTTGTCTTGGCTGTGTGCTTAGGGTCGTTGTCCTGTTGGAAGGTGAACCTTTGCCCCAGTCTGAAGTCCTGACCTCTTTGGAGCAGGTTTTCATCAAGGATCTCTCTGTACTTTGCTCGGTTCATCTTTCCCTTGATCCTGACTAGTCTCCCAGTCCCTGCTGCTGAAAAACATCCCCACAGCATGATGCTGCCACCACCATGCTTCACTGTAGAGATGGTGCCAGATTTTCTCCAGATGTGACGCTTGGCATTCAGGCCAAGAGTTCAATCTTGGTTTCATCAGACCAGAGAATCTTGTTTCTCATCGTCTGAGAGTCCTTTAGGTGCCTTTTGCCAAACTACAAGCGGGCTTTCATGTACCTTTTACTGAGGAGTGGCTTCCGTCTGGCCACTCTACCATAAGGCCTGATTGGTGGAGCGCTGCAGAGATGGTTGTCCTTCTGGAAGGTTCTCCCATCTCCATAGAGGAACTCTGGAGCTCTGTCAGAATGACCATCGGGTTCTTGGTCAACTCCCTGACCAAGGCCCTTCTCCCCTGATTGCTCAGTTTGGCCAGGCGGTCAGCTCTAGGAAGAGTCTTGTTGGTTCCAAACTTCTTCCATTTAAGAATGATAGAGGCCACTGTGTTCTTGGGGACCTTCAATGCTGCAGAAATGTTTTGCTACCCTTCCCCAGATCTGTGCCTCGACACAATCCTGTCTCAGAGGTCTACGGAATATTCCTTCAACCTCTGAATACTTATGGAAATAAGATATTTCTCTTTTTTTTATTCCTAAATTAGCAAAAATTTGTAAAAAACTGCTTTGACTTTGTCATTATGGGGTATTGTGTGTAGATTGATGAGGAAAAAACAAGGCTATAATGTAACAAAATGTGGAAAAAGTCAAGGGTTCTGAATACTTTCCGAATGCACTGTAGATGTCTCTTAAGTCCCATTGCTTTGTTATTCTAATGACAAAGATGACAGGTGCCTTTCATGTTCTATTTTGTAACTTTTTTATTTTCTCTTATCTCCTCCCTATTCCTCCATATTCGCCCCTTCATCTGTTGCACAGGTTGTGAGTCAGGACAGGATTGTATGCAGTTCATATTGAGTTCTCTGTATGCATGCTTTGAAAGATGTTTATGTTGCATATAGGGGTGTGTTGTGTGTAGTGTTGTGTGTATTTTGATGGTTGTGTGTTAAGTTGTATACTATTTCCTCAGGCAGATTAGGTGAATAATGATTTTCCTCTCGACATGGAAGACTGGCCGTAATTAAGGAGAGAGGAGTGAGGCAAAGAGCCACTGGTCTGACACGCACACACACACACCACACCACATGATACACACATGATACACGCATAGTGGTTGCAAAAGTACCCAAACGTCATACTTGAGTAAAAGTAAAGATACCTTAATGGAAAATGACACGAGTAGGCCGTTATTGTAAATAAGAATTTGTTCTTAACTGACTTGCCTAGTTAAATAAAGGTTAAAGAAAATATACAGTACTGTGCAAAAGTTTTAGTCAGGTATGAAAAAATGCTGTAAAGTAAGATGCTTTCAAAAATAGACATGTTAATAGATTATATTTATCAATTAACTAAATGCAAAGTGAGTGAACAGAAGAAAAATCTACATCAAATCAATATTTGGTGTGACCACCCTTTGCCTTCCAAACAGCATCAATTCTTGTAGCTACACCTGCACAAGTCAGGGTTTTTGTAGACATATAGTCAGGTGTATGATTAAACAATTATACCAAACAGGTGCTAATGATCATCAATTCAATATGTAGGTTGAAACACAATCATTAACTGAAACAGAAACAGCTGTGTAGGAGGAATAAAACTGGGCGAGGAACAGCCAAACTCAGCTACGGTAAGGTTGCTGAAGACAGTCAAAAGTCATACACCATGGCAAGACTGAGCACAGCAACAAGACACAAGGTAGTTCTACTGCATCAGCAAGGTCTCTCCCAGGCAGAAATGTCAAGGCTGACAGGGGTTTCCAGATGTGCTGTCCAAGCTCTTTTGAAGAAGCACAAAGAAATGGGCAACGTTGAGGACCGTAGACGCAGTGGTCGGCCAAGGAAACTTACTGCAGCAGATGAAAGACACATCATGCTTACTTCCCTTCGCCATCAGAAGATGTCCAGCAGTGCCATCAGCTCAGAATTGGCAGAAAACAGTGGGACTCTGGTACACCCATCTACTGTCCGGAGATGTCTGGTCAGAAGTGGCCTTCATGGAAGACTTGCGGCCAAAAAGCCAAACCTCCAACGTGGAAACAAGGCCAAGCGACTCAACTATGCATGAAAACACAGGAACTGGGTTGCAGAAAAATGGCAGCAGGTGCTCTGGACTGATGAGTCAAAATTTTAAATATTTGGCTGTAGCAGAAGGCAGTTTGTTCGCCGAAGGGCTGGAGAGCGGTACACGAATGAGTGTCTGCAGGCAACAGTGAAGCATGGTGGAGGTTCCTTGCATGTTTGGGGCTGCATTTCTGCAACTGGAGTTGGGGATTTGGTCAGAATTTATGGTCTCCTCAATGCTGAGAAGTACAGGCAGATACTTATCCATCATGAAATACCATCAGGGAGGCATCTGATTGGCCCCAAATTTATTCTGCAGCATGACAGCGACCCCAAACATACAGCGAAAGTCATTAAGAACTATCTTCAGCGTAAAGAAGAACAAGGAGTCCTGGAAGTGATGGTATGGCCCCCACAGAGCCCTGACCTCAACATCATCGAGTCTGGCTGGGATTAGATGACGAGAGAGAAGCACCTGAGGCTGCCTAAATCCACAGAAGAACTGTGGTTAGTTCTCCAAGATGTTTGGGCCAACCTACCTGCCGAGTTCCTTCAAACTGTGTACCTAGGATAATTTATGCTCTTTTGAAGGCAAAGGGGGGTCACACCAAATATTGATTTGATGTAGATTTTTCTTCTGTTCACTCACTTTGCATTTTGTTAATTGATAAATACAAAAAATTCTATTTTGAAAGCATTCTTACTTTACAGCATTTTTTCACACCTGCCAAAAACTTTTGCACAGTACTGTATAATAATAATAATTAAATTAATAATTTTGGGAGTCAGTGATATTTTTTTTGTTTCTTTAGGAATGTAAAAGGAAAAGTAGTCAAAAATATAAATAAAGTACAGATTCAACAAAAAACTAATTAATTAGTACTTTAAAGTATTTTTAGTTAAGTACTTTACACCACTGCGAGCACGCACACACACACACACACACACACACACACACACACACACACACACACACACACACACACACACACACACACACACACACACACACACACACACACACACACACACACACACACACACACACACACCCACCCACCCACCCACCCACCCACCCACACACACACACACACACACACACACACACACACACACACACACACACACACACACACACACACACACACACCCGGAGGGTTAGGGCCTCTGCAGCTCCCCATGGGTGAGAGTGGTGGGGTTTGTTCCCAGATCACAGGGCTGTCATTGACTATTTATTTTAGTCCCCCACAATCCGACTTTTCATGCTGCGCGCTGGGGGTTAGGGAATCAAAGATTCCTTTCATTTCGGCACAACTCAGTGGTCTCAGATCACGCTTTTCCCATCCCGCCGCAGCTCTCGCCCTGTGCGCCCCTGCGCTGTGTCAGCGTTGGGGCAGGGATGCGCTCCGTCGCCGCGGTAAATTGTACGCTTTGTACTTCACTGACAGAGGGAGAAATAGCAGTGATTTCCGTCTGATAGCCCGGGGGTTGTTGCATCCCTCATTTACTCTCTCTCTCCGATCTACCGGAATATGAGACTGAGGCACTGTTTACACAGCAAGCATAAACAGCGTCATATAGTTGATGCATGCAGGCAATGAGCTAGATGCCATCCCAACTTGTTGAATTTATACTGACCTAAATGTCCTGATATTAAACACTTATTATTATAGTTTTTACAATATTGCACCAGGTAATTATCGTTTCATCCACATAACTTTCTGTGTCACTCCCATGACACTATGGCACTCCCGGAAGCTTAACATTTTGTCCCGCACAATCCTCGTATTGTTTTTCCATTTGATCAATTAAAACTCAAATAAATTAATCGCCATCACACACCGTTTTGCATAGAAGTTGAATGCAGTGGTATGGATGGAATAATCCATTAATTGATTAATTCGCCACTAAAGTGATTATAAGACATGCGTAAAGTCCACCCTTCCCCAGCCCTTGTCCCCCATGCTACAGGTCTCCCCACCTCACCTCGACTTGGAGATCCACCGGACTCTGGGTCGGGTCCATCCACCGGTCGGTGTGCAGGTCCCCTGTTGCTTTAAGCAGTGTGTTTTTTCGACCAACAGGAGGCGTGTCTTCCCCACGGCCGGAGCGGAGCGCAGCGAGACGCGAGTCTGAAGGAACCGATCTGGCTCGTCTCTATCGGAACAAATGAACTACTTTCTCAGCTCATTCTAATCGAAGGTAAGCGTCGCATCCTTTTTCATTTCATTTATGATTGCCTGTCGGTTATTTGTGTAATTTAACAGCTTGTACTCCCCTCTGCTTGGGTGTGTAAGGTTCGAATGCCTAGTATATTGGGATTTTACAGGTGAGACAGAAGTGAGAGAATTAGGCTATCCACCTCGTCTCTTTCATCGAAGAAATCACACAAAACGTGACGATTATATATCACACTAAGTCTCCCGATTTACACCGGTTCATTTACACTAGTCTATTCGATGTTGAATGGTGCATTTATATTTTGGGAATGCGGAGCGTCGTGTCACAATGTGCGCTCTGCGCACCTCTGCCAGTAGAAACAATTACAATCTCTTAAAAGGTTTCGACTTGTTAGTTAGTAGGACAAAAACATGTCGATACGTGACCTGTCTTCATTCGACTCCTTTTTAAAATGCGTGTCCCCTCTCGAGTCCCTCCTCTCGTTGCTGATGCATACAATGTTGTGGGGTTGAAAATACATTATGGGGTCATTAAAAGAATACCGTACAAATCGTGGCTGTCAGTGGCGTTGAAGTTATCCGCTTTATGAATGATCCATAGATAATGAGTAATCAGGCTGGGTGGAAAGGAACCGACTGGCTGCGCATGTAAATTCCACAGCTGATGATCACATAACCCGCGCGCACCACAGCCCTAAATCAAGTTTATGATCAGATGGTAGATGGATATTGCACAGTGCCATAAAACAGCACCGATGATGCCCAAAGTGCTATTTGGAGAGCTCTTACAAAGTAACAAGAAAAAGCTGGTCGTTAAACTGGATATGTATAAGAATCCCTGCAGAAATAGTTTGAGTTTACAACTGGCATCCGTGCCAACTGATTGTGCGCGAGTCACCGCCAACTCCCTGCTCCTTCTATTCGCTCATTGCGCGCGACTGGCTTCATGTGTATAACGTTTTAAAGCATTTGCCTTAGCCTACAAATGTTAAAGTAGGACATTGACAATGTTTTCATTTAATAATGGCCACAGAAAAAAAAGACAAAACATTTCAGTGTAATTGTATTTATCTTCATGGATCCCATGCGTAATTTCCTCATCCTCGGTCAGCTGAATGGTATCCTCAAACCAGATGGACAAATATATATATATTGGAACGGTTAGTTTAAAGAGAAACGAGGCGCATGTTATTTCTTTATAAACAAGTAAACTGTTAAAAGTCACTTAATTTATCCTCAAAAATACCTCAGAAGCATTTATCCATATCTGTCACTACATTTAATGTACATTTTATGACAGCTATAGGCAATTAAATCACCATAAATCCCTGTCGATCGTTGACTTTTCACTGGGTCATCTCGGCACATTTGTATGATTTATTATTGAGGGAGATTGATAAGACAATTTCTTACTCATATATGGACATGGAACGGCACTCGGGTTTGAAGCCAACATGTAAATGCCTAGCTATATTTGTATGTTACACAAGGAATTAAACGAGACATCATATGGCTTTACATAACATAAGGAATCCGATCACATCTGTCTTTGTAAAGACAGATTATTCGGTCGGTTTGTCAAACGGAGAAAGAAAGGGCGTAGGCATACTTGGAGTTAGTAAGTAGGCGTTTGTCTTACTTTCAGTCAAGCTGATTAAGTCAATTTGCATTACTCGGAAATATTATTGACGCCGTTGGAGGCTACACCATCGAAAATCCACCCGGGGTCTCGTGCAGCAGTCTCAAACACTGACTGCAATAAAAGTGCCTCACAGCCCCTCGTATATTTCTCGGGCGGCTTGAAACGCAGACGCAAGAAGCTCTCCCGTTCGGAAATACTGTCGAATGCTCTCGGGAGCTGTTCATTAAATGACGACAGAGGCTATATGCAACTCTGAATATCCAAAGTGAAAAAAGAAAGACAAAGAAACATAAATTTTATCATCAAACAAACACAGGTTGGGCTATGTAATGTTAGGTCTAATTCGAGTAGTGTTCGAAGGTCACCGCGACGCTGTCCATGGTGCTGAAATCCACGCTGCACAAGTCTACACATACGGCCAGTGAAGGTGAATACAACTACACCTGGCGTGGGTTTAGTGAAAAGGTAGACAAATATATTGCATCTACTGTATAGACCCAATGACACAAATAATATGCGCATGATTAATATCTATATAATTAATACGTATACATTAATGTAACAGGAGTATGCATTTAGAGATACAAATTACATCCAAGTGTAATGTATCTTTAATAACTGTAGCCCATACTTTTGGACTGTGTGTAGAATAGGCTAGTCCTGTCCGTTTCCAACGTGATGTTGTACCCTGTATGGTCCTGGCGTTTAGATTGTATGACAAATACAATGTTAAAGTGGTTTTAGGCCTTCTCTATATCTTAACCACTCCAGACAATAGTATTTATAATTGTCATCTGTAATCATATTCATAGACTTAAGCCTATGAAACAGAACACATATTCTTGAAATTTGAAGTTAATTTAATGACAAAAATCATGGCATTCTAATTCTATAACTTCACAAATAATTTAACAACAAGCCTACTTTGATATTGGCTGTATAACGTTTGAATTACATGAGCTGAGAATAAACTTATTCACAACTTTGAATATATATGTTTTTATGAAAGTTCTACAGTGCTATAATACTCAGCCCATGTTATTGACAATTGATGACCAAAATAGAATCCCTTATTATTCTATGTTTACATTGTCATAAAGTTTAGCAGTACACTACAAAAACAACTTCTGAATATAACCAAAAATGGTTATATTGCTTGCTTCATATATGGCACCCCTAAAGGTTATATTTAGAACCCTTATTATCAGAACCCCAGGGAACCAAAATTGGTTCCATATAGAACCCTTGGGTTCCATATAGGGTTCTAAATGGAACTCATTTTGGTTCTATTTAGAGCCTTTAGGGGTGCCATATATGAAGCAAGCATAGAACCCTTTTGGTTCTATCCAGAACCTTTTTTTCTAAGAGTGTGCAATGTCAAAACTAGCAAAAATAGAACATCGAAAAGAAAATCTTTCTCAGTGACAGCATATAGCTCTGTGAAAAAAATATTAGCTCAGCAATAGGCTATTCATCAAAATTGGACTTGAGACAGTTTTGGTTCACAAACCTCTCACACGACTCCAAGGCTGAGCAATTCCGATCTAGAGAGGCAATCTTTTTAACATCATAGATTGATTTTACAATCGCTCGGCATGGCACCAGTCCACTGTCAGCAGCCACGGCCATTGAATGAACCGAGCAAAACCGTGAATAACATAAAGAGAGTACCGGGTGCCAGCACGAGACACCCGGGGAAAGATGGCCATTTCGATGTCAGATATGGATCGGAAGCGATGTGTGGTCAGCAGCACCTGCGAAATATACACAATCTTTCCTCTCTCGCGCTCACACTAATCTTGGCTCGACGTCAGATGCTGTGCGGCAGTGCAGCAGAATGCTAGCTTCAGACAGACAGCTGAGACTGCCTGGAAGGTTTAGGCTTGCTAGCCTGCTGCAATTCTGCCAGCGCGCCAGCGTTCGTCTCTTGAGGCGGGATTCTGACTTGGAAACTCAAACCCCCCTTCTTCCTCTTTTCATGTCCATCTCTCTTTCAGACCGCCCGTGAATGGATTTCTCCCGGATTTGCCCAGACTAACATGGATGCCCCACCGTTAGCTGAGTGGGAAGGTTGTTTCTTGGCGCAGTGAGCTGGACACGCAGCGCTTGCTAATGGATCTGGGGAAACGAATGATACCTTCTCCCTGACTGACCATGCCGTGATCTTGCCGTGGGCCGTCACCCTGCTTAACGTCAAAATAAACATTTCGGGGGAATCTACTGATCCAGGGAATACATACTGTGGCATCACACAGACACCATGAAGATTACCTCCCCGCTCATAAGTAAAGCGAGATTCAGGTGCACCGTCAGGCTTCTACTGCTGCTATTACTATGTGTGGGATATTCTCGCGGGATGCCACACGTTTTAAGATTTGGTAAGATTGTTATTTTCCTTCTCTGTTAAACATTCTTACTGTCTTGATGTAGTAGCCTAGCTAATCCCTAACTCTGTAACTGTTGTCATTTCATGGCTGGGCGCCATAGTTGTCTTGTATACTTCATAGTAGACGTGTTGCCGTGACCCCACTGGTCCTCTTGTCCCAGACTTATTGGAGTGAGCTCGTGCGCCCCGGAGCCACATCCCCGCAATAACTACTACCCCTATGCACGGTGTTGTTTACCACAGCTGTCTAGGGACATTGCATTATCTCTTTTGTCCTGAAACCTTTATGCATGACAAAATGTCCATGCTGAATGATCCGACAGCAGACTAGTACAACTGGAGTCCATATAGAAACATATATAGCCTACAATTATGCATAACTGGATTTGATCAGGTTGTTGGTGAATCATTTATGTTGGAGAATAAATTATTGGTGGAACTTGTTGCTATGGTGCTGATATTTCTAAGTTTGCATAATAAACCTAGTGTGTGTGTGTGAGAGGGAGAGATAGAAAGAATGAGAATGAGAGAGAGAGAGAGCATGTAGCCAGAAAGCTTGCAACAGTTGGCAACAACGTGGCGCCTATGTTGACCATTACCTCACATTAATGTTAGTTACATAGATATTTGGATCATATAGGCCTATTCATGGCCGAAATCAACACAAGACCCATTCTTGTTATAGACGCATTCAAAAAAAGGATGAATCCTGATTGAAGAAATGCGCGCTAAACTCATTTTTAGCGCCAAATCCCCCATCCATTTAAAAGTATATTTATTTACACGTCCATTTCTCGAAGTATGACTTGTCCGATTATGAACAGAAAGAACCCTAACCAACCAAGCCATGTAGTTGAATATGAGTGCAGTGCAGTCAATGCCTACGCAACTATTGAACACAGCGAGCCATGATAGTGACAGCCAGCAGCGTGAAGCAAAGGATACATGCTAGTGTTTGATCTTCCCTTTCATTGTTCGCTCTGAGTTCTGGTACGTTACTATTCGCAACCATTTAAAGGAATTAATTGTTCTAACTGAGCACATCTCTTCCATTGTCGACTCCAAGGAAAGACTCTGCATAGGGCTACAGAACAAACATAGGGTAGGCTATCAGTATTGCACATGTACAAATGAAGTCTGACGTTTACATACACCTTAACCAAATACATTTAAACTCAGTTTTCACAATTCTTGACATTTAATCCTAGTAAAAATTATGTGTTATGTCATTAAGGATCGTCAATTTATTTTAAGAATGTGAAATGTCAGAATAATAGTAGAGAGAATTATTTATTTCAGCTTTTATTTCTTTCATCACATTCCCAGTGGGTCAGAAGTATACTCAATTAGTATTTGGTAGCATTGCCTTTAAATTGTTTAAATTAACTTGGGTCAAACGTTTCGGGTAGCCTTCCACAAGCTTCCCACAATAAGGTGGGTGAATTTTGGCCCATTTCTCCTGACAGAGCTGGTGTAACCGCGTCAGGTATGTAGGCCTACTTGCTCGCACACACTTTTTCAGTTCTGCCCACACATTTTCTATAGGATTGAGGTCAGGGCTTTGTGATTGCCACTCCAATACCTTGACTTTGTTGTCCTTAAGCCATTTTGCCACAACTTTGGAAGTATGCTTGGGGTCATTGTCCATTTGGAAGACCCATTTGCGACCAAGCTTTAACTTCCTGACAGATGTCTTGAGATGTTGCTTCAATATATCCACCTCATTTTTCTGCCTCATGATGCCATCTATTTTGTGAAGTGCTCCAGTCCCTCCTGCAGCAAAGCACCCCCACAACATGATGCTACCACCCCGTGTTTCACGGTTGGGATGGTGTTCTTCGGCTTGCAAGTGTCCCCCTTTTTCCTCCAAACATTATGATGGTCATTATGGCCAAACAGTTCTATTTTTGTTTCATCAGACAAGAGGACATTTCTCCAAAAAGAACAGTCTTCGTCCCCATGTGCAGTTACAAACCATAGTCTGGCTTTTTTATGGAGGTTTTGGAGCAGTGGCCTCTTCCTTGCTGAGCGGCCTTTCAGGTTATGACGATATAGGACTCGTTTTACTGTGGATATAGATACTTTTGTACTTGTTTCCTCCAGCATCTCCACAAGGTCTTTTGCTGTTGTTTTTGGATTGATTTGCACTTTTCGCACCAAAGTACGTTCATCTCTAGAAGACAGAACGCGTCTCCTTCCTGAGCGGTATGACGGCTGCGTGGTCCCATGGTGATTATACTTGTGTACTATTGTTTGTACAGATGAACGTGGTACCTTCAGGCATTTGGAAATTGCTCCCAAGAATGAACCAGACTCGTGGAGGTCCACATTTTTTTTTTTCTGAGGTCTTTTGATTTTCCCATGATGTCAAGCAAAGAGGCATTGAGTTTGAAGGTAGTCCTTGAAATACATCCACAGGTACACCTCCAATTGACTCAAATTATGTCAATTAGCCTATCAGAAGCTTCTAAAGCCATTACATCATTTTGTGGAATTTTCCAAGCTGTTTAAAGGCACAGTCACCTTAGTGTATGTAAACTTCTGACCCACTGGAATTGTGATACACTGAATGATAAGTGAAATAATCTGTCTGTAAACAATTGTTGAAAAAATTACTTGTGTCATGCACAAAGTAGATGGCCTAACCGACTTGCCAAAACTATAGATTGTTAACAATACATTTGTGGAGTGGTTGAAAAACGAGTTTTAATGACTCCAACCTAAGTGTATGTAAACTTCCGACTTCAACTGTATACAGGCTACCTTCTGCACTTGCGTAGCCCTCAGGGGCTAAAGAACGCAGGTTGTAAAGGGTAGGCACTGTGATCAGCAGTTTTCAGGAGTGTGCTTTAACTGTACATATACAATTATCTGTGTCCTCACTGCTTCACGGCCGTTCGTGTTATTTCTGTCATTTTCTTTATCCCTCTAAAGAATTTCACATCACGCTGTATGTATTCACCCATCCACTGCAACTGTAGCCTGTCAGTTTTTCAGAAAACACACACACACACACACACACACACACACACACACACACACACACGCGCGCGCGCGCGCGCACCGGAAGCCCTGATTGTAATGCACACAGCATCCGCACGAGCTGCCACTATGGCAACAAGCTGGGCCTCTGCTGCTACCACGCGTCAATCTGACAGCGCTGTCTCACAAACAGAACGGGGAGAGTTGTAGGAAAGCATTAAGTCCTCCATATTGGTCTATGCTTCAACCACTCTCTCCCCTCTTCCCCCCTGGTAATCCATCTCTGTGTGTGCCCCCGGATAATCTTTCTGTCTGAAGATACGCTTTCTATACACTTACACTTGTGTTCACAAAGTCATAATCTCCAAACTACCCTTTATATGCCTCGCTAGGACGGGCGCAGCGGCCATACGTTGCAGTACCAGATGGCAAGTTGCAGCACCACTGACAGCGGAATCCGCCGCCTCACGCCTGTGTATGAACACTGCTTTATTATACTGCAGCAGAAACACACGATTAGTGGAAGGCTTGTTAAAGGAGCAGCTTTCTTTTGGCTGCAGTTGTGAAACAATCTCCCTGCTCTTTTTAAAGACCGTTTTATCCTGCTTTACACGTCGTTAGGGTTATAGGACAGAGTTATCCTTTTTGAGGACACAACGCAGTATACAGCTAACATCAGCGGAGGCTGCTGGGGGGAGGACGGCTCATAATAATGGCTGGAATGGAGTAAATGGAATGCTATCACACACATTAAAGACATGTAAGACCATTTAGAAGCACAGTAACATTCAATGTTTATGTTAATAATACTAATTATGTACTTGTAATATATACAGTACCAGTCAAAAGTTTGGACACACCTACGTTGTAGAATAATAGCGAAGACATCAAAACTATGAAATAACACATATAAAATCATGTTGTAACCAAAAAAGTGTTAAACAAATCAAAATATATTTAATATTTTAGGTTCTTCAACGTAGCCACTCTTTGCCTTGATGACAGCTTTGCACACACTTGGCATTCTCTCAACCAGCTTCATGAGGAATGCTTTTCCAACAGTCTTGAACTAGTTCCCTCATATGCTGAGCACTTCATGGCTGCATTTCCTTCACTCTGCGGTCCAACTCATCCCAAACCATCTCAATTGGGTTGAGGTCGGGTGATTGTGGAGGCCTGGTCATCTGATGCAGCACTCCATCACTCTCCTTCTTTGTCAAATAACCCTTACACAGCCACACAGGATGTGTGTTGTGGGTCAATGCCCTATTGAAAAACAAATGATAGTCCCACTAAGTGCAAACCAGATGAGATGGCGTATCGCTGCCGTTATGAGCCGTCCTCCTCTCAGCAGCCTTTTGCAAAACGATATTTAATACTATTATTAGTCATAATGCTTTTATTTGTTAATTTTATTTGAACAAAAAAATTATAAAATAATACTGTATTATTAATTGATAGGTAAAGCATTATTGACACAGCCAATCTTATACTGTACATTTAAAATATTACTACTTTAGTTTTGGCTACACAAATCACTAAGACTTGTTTTACATTAGATAAGGAAATCCTGCAATATGTTTCAACAGAATTAGTTAATTAAGGGATGTGGGTTATTGCTGTGCTTTAAATCAAATAATATTTTTTTGGTTACATGCACATGTTTAACAGATGTTATTGTGTGTGTAGTGAAATGCTTGTACTTAGGAGATAGAAGCAGAGCTGCCCTATCCTATCGGCGCCATCTTGCCTTTTGATCAGTGCAGTCAGCAATCACCTTGTCAGTGCTTCTCAGTCTCTAGTGCAAGGAAGAGTTGTAAATCAGTGCGCGTGTGTGGCAGGGGATCCAGTGTACAACATTGGTACCATAGAAATAGAATCCATGGATTATATTTCAATGACTGGTACAGTAGAGTACAATACAGTAGCTGTTCTTCTGTAGAATACAGCTGGTGGGTGGAAGTGTCCTGTGTGTTCCGTCAGGTCATCACATTCCATCACTGTTCCTGGGATAAAGACTGGAGCCTGGTGGAGGTAGAGACGTCGGCAGCTGGCAGGCAGGCAGGCAGGCAGGCAGGCAGGCAGGCAGGCAGGCAGGCAGGCAGGCAGGCAGGCAGGCAGGCAGGCAGGCAGGCAGGCAGGCAGGCAGGCAGGCAGGCAGGCAGGGCCCACCCCTACAGCTTTCGGCTGTGGACATTGTGTTAATCAGTTAATCAAGAATGACAATCTGATTGTTTTTTTTATCTCCCAAAAGACATGTCAGTATCCATATCTAGAATTGCTGTCTATATGTTGCCTGAACTGTTGAGCGTCTGTCTATATGTTGCCTATATACTGTTATCTAAACAGATGCGCTTTGCACAGTCCTCCTGTAGGCTTGATTGATTTAGAATATGTATCTCTTGTCTGTTCCAGTCAGCCTCTACTGTGTATTCATCAATAGGGTATAACCTCTGTAAGCTCTGATAAACTGAGCGATGGTAAGGTCAGGTGTGTTGGTCATAGTGTTGTATGTATGGAGGGCCAGTCAGCAGTTTAGTATCTAATGATTATGTACAGCAGAGTAAAATGAGAAATACTCCCAGTCCTTCACACAACAACTTTCTAAATGCTTTCAGGAAAAAGAGCCTGTCAATAACACAGAAAAGCCTGACACAACACACAGAACAATAGCTCCCTCCTCCACCCCCCTTCCTCTCCCCTCAAATAACTTGTAAATAAGAAGATTTGCGGAGAATGCGAGCTACTTAGAGACAATGCGTGGCTAAGCGGATCATTGAGAGGCGCGGGGGAGAGTTAGTAGTGAAGTATAACATGGAGGTGATTGGCAGAACCAGTCTCTATTGAACGCCTGGCTAATGTGTTCAGATGATCTGTTTCCAGTTTAGCGCCATCGTTAGGAGGGGAGAATTGTTTGGACACGCACAGACACACACGTGCACACACACACACACGCGCACACACGTGCACACACACACACACACACACACACACACACACGAAGTGGGAGATATGAGTGATTATAAAAACCAACATGGCCATTTCACACCTGCCAGTAAATGAGCTCTCCAACTGATCTCACTTGATGGGTTGTGTGGCTCGGAGGTGTGAAGCAGACTGTCAAAAGAGTTTTTTTTACAGAAACTATAATCAGGTAGGAGGTGAAATTAAATTCACTCCGCCACGCTGCAGGATGAGGTGCTGTTGTGGGAGGATTATTTAGAATATTTACTTGACAAAGAACATGGTGGTATGATAGTGTCCTGATTTATAACTGTGATTCTGCTCTATATTATGCTGTGTATGTACTGTAGCTAGCATGTTGTTTCAGGTCAACTAGCTTCATTGATTCAACACATGGACTACTGAATACTATTGTTGATGAGAGAGAGAAACAGAAAGAAGAGAAGAGAAAGAGAAAGAGATATACAGGGAGCTGCCAACATAAATTGTCTTACAGTTTCCCACAATTGTTTACACACGTTTGCTGAATCTTTGGCCCATTTTCCCAAAACTCTAAACACAAACTACCAACACAAAATGCAAAACTCTACAAATCTTTAGCAAAAACAAACACTCCCTTCAAAACTGTTTTATCTCTTTCCAAAATATATATATTTTTGCATCAAAATGACATGCATCATATGAATAGCTCTGTCTACCAACCAACAACACACTGATGTGCTCAACACAAAACCCTCCTATGAATATCCCAGCAGTAGGTTTATGCCTTTTGCATTTTCTGTGTTACACTGTAACAGGTTGTAAAATATTGTTACAGTAATGTATACCTACTCAAATATACATAAATAAACACACAGAAATGCAATACAGTAACAAAAACATTGTCATTGTCATGAATACTACCGAAGGTGATTCCCCTTCCCGTTCGGGTGGCACTCGGCGGTCGTCGTCACCGGTCTACTAGCTGCCACCGATCCCTTTTTCCTTTTCGTTTATGTCTGTCTAATTGTTTTCACCTGTTTCTTGTTGGGGTTTTGGGAGGGGTACTATTTAGGTTAGTTTCGCCCGCTAGTGTTTGTGCGGGCTTATTTTGTGAGTTCATGTTTACGTCGTTAGTGGATATTTTGATTGTGGGTTTCGCTGTCCAGCTTTATTGAAACAGTGGTCTGTGGGTTGTGTTTGCGCCTGTGTTTTGGCGTCACCCTTTTTGTACCTGTTCCTGTTTTATGCTGTGGACATTAAAGCGTTTCGTCCCCGTTACTTTTGCTCTCTCTGCGCCTGACTCTACACCCATCATTCACCTGACGTTACAGTAATTTATTTCTCAAATGCTGTATATGTAACACTTTCCATACCAAACAGGTGAAAACCAGGAAAAGGGTTTTCTGTACAAAAATACAAAATGAAAGTGGCTCATTCTTTCAAAACTCTAAACAAAAAGACAAAAACACATGCAAAATGTAAGAACAAAGACATTAGGCTGCATCCTGCCTCCTATTTTGTTCTGGCCACAGCACCTCATCTACATCACAAGCAATGTTCTATCTGGCTAAACAGCAGTGAAAGAATCTTCCTGAGTGACTGATCCAGCCGCCGAAAGCCCCCACATCAACTTCACCACATGCATCCTCCATTGCCTGGAGAAGAGGCATGTGTGCGAGGGGATGGCGGTCATACACCTTCCATCACCATGACGAAAAAAACCTATTCAATTGGGTTTAGGAATGGGGAATATGGTGAGAGGTAAAGAACCATAAATTGTGGGTGGTCGATGAACCAGTTGCAGACCAGAGCAGCCCGGTGGAAACTCATGGTGTCCCAGATGACAACATACCTGGACTGCTCTGGTCCACCCCTCTGCTCCGCTGAAATGAGGATGCCATGTAGTGTGTCCAGGAATGTGATGAGAAGGGTGGTGTTGTAGGGACCAAGGTTGGCATGGTGATGGAGGACGCCTTGCTGGCTAACGGCTGCGCACATGGTGATATTCCCTCCACGCTGTACAGGGACATTCACAATGGCACGGTGGCCAATAATGTTCCGTGCCCGTCTCCTTCTTTTGGCTAGGTTGAAGCCAGCCTCATCAATGTAAATATAAACATGCTGAATTGCAGCGGCATCCAGCTCCAAGACTCTCTGAAACAGACAACAAGACAATATGTGACATAGACCTAGTGCAGTCAATATGGTGAGGCACAATACACTGGATTACAGTACTTTACAGTTTTTTACAATCGCTTACACACTAAAAGTGGTATTTGAGGCACACTCAGTGAAACCATTAATTCATGAACCTAATCTTCAATCAATCAATCAATCAAATGTATTTATAAAGCTCTACTTATATCAGCTGATGTCACAATGTGCTGTACAGAAACCCAGCCTAAAACCCCAAACAGCAAGCAATGCAGGTGTAGAAGCACGGTGGCTAGGAAACACTCCCTAGAAAGTCCAGAACCTAGGAAGAAACCTAGAGAGGAACCAGGCTATGAGGGGTGGCCAGTCCTCTTCTGGCTGTGCCGGGTGGAGATTATAACAGGACATGGCCAAGATGTTCAAATGTTCATAGATGACCGGCAGGGTCAAATAATGATAATCACAGTGGTTGTAGAGGGTGCAACAGGTCAGCACCTCAGGAGTAAATGAATGTCAGTTGACTTTTCATAGCCGATCATTCAGAGTATCTCTACCACTCCTGCTGTCTCTAGAGAGTTGAAAACAGCAGGTCGGGGACAGGTTGCACGTCTGGTGAACAGGTCAGGGTTCCATAGCCGCAGGCAGAACAGTTGAAATTGGAGCAACAGCACGACCAGGTGGACTGGGGACAGCAAGGAGTCATCAGGCCAGATAGTCCTGAGGCATGGTCCTAGGGCTCAGGTCATCCGAGAGAGAGAAAGAAAGAAAGAAAGAAAGAAAGAAAGAAAGAAAGAAAGAAAGAAAGAAAGAAAGAAAGAAAGAAAAAGAGAGAGAGAGAATTAGAGTGAGCATACTTCAATTCACACAGGACACCGGATAAGACAGGAGAAATACTCCAGATATAACAGACTGACCCTAGCCCCCGACACATAAACTATTGCAGCATAAATACTGGAGGCTGAGACAGGAGGGGTCGGGAGACACTGTGGCCCCGTCCGACGATACCCCCGCACAGGGCCAAACAGGCAGAATATAACCCCACCACCTTTGCCAAAGCACAGCCCCCACACCACTAGAGGGATATCTCCAACTACCAACCTACCATCCTGAGACAAGGCCGAGAATAGCCCACGAAGATCTCCCCCACGGCACAACCCAAGGAGGGGGCGCCAACCCGGACAGGAAGATCATGTCAGTGACTCAACCCACTCAAGTGACGCACGCCTCCTAGGGATGACATGGAAGAGCACCAGTAAGCCAGTGACTCAGCCCCTGTAATAGGGTTTGAGGCAGAGAATCCCATTGGAGAGAGGGGAACCAACCAGGCAGAGACAGCAAGGGCAGTTCGTTGCTCCAGTGCCTTTCCGTTCACCTTCACAGTCCTGGGCCAGACTACACTCAATCATAGGACCTACTGAAGAGATGAGTCTTCAATAAAGACTTAAAGGTTGAGACCGAGTCTGAGTCTCTCACATGGATAGGCAGACCATTCCATAAAAATGGAGCTCTATAGGAGGAAGCCCTGCCTCCAGCTGTTTGCTTAGAAATTCTAGGGACAATAAGGATGCCTGCATCTTGTGACCGTAGCGTACGTGTAGGTATGTACGGCAGGACCAAATCGGAAAGATAGGTAGGAGCAAGCCCATGTAATGCTTTGTAGGTTAGCAGTAAAACCTTGAAATCAGCCTTTGCCTTAACAGGAAGCCAGTGTAGAGAGGCTAGCACTGGAGTAATGTGATCAAATTTTTGGGTTCTAGTCAAGATTCTAGCAGCCTTGTTTAGCACTAACTGAAGTTGATTTATTGCTTTATCCGGGTAGCCGGGAAGTAGAGCATTGCAGTAGTCTAACCTAGAAGTGACAAAAGCTTGGATACATTTTTCTGCATAATTTCTGGACAGAAAGTTCCTGATTTTTGCAATGTTACAAATATGGAAAAAGCTGTCCTTGAAACAGATATGTTCGTCAAAAGAGAGATCAGGGTCCAGAGTAACACCAAGGTCCTTAACAGTTTTATTTGAGATGACCATGTTTAATCAAAATGTACAGCTGTGTATTGTCCGCATAGCAGTGAAAGTTAACATTATGTTTCCGAATGACATCACCAAGAAGTAAAACATATAGTGGAAACAATAGTCCTAAACAATGGTCCTAAAACGGAGCCTTTAGGAACACCGAAATGTACAGTTGATTTGTCAGAGGACAAACCACCCACAGAGACAAACTGATATCTTTCAGACAGATAAGATCTAAACCAGGCCAGAACTTGTCTGTGTAGACCAATTTGTGTTTCCAATCTCTCCAAAAGAATGTGGTCGATGATCGATGGTATCAAAAGCAGCACTAAGGTCTAGGAGCACGAGGACAGATGCAGAGCCTCGGTCTGACCCCATTAAAAGGTAATTTACCACCTTCACAAGTGCAGTCTCAGTGCTATGATGGGGTCTAAAACCAGACTGAAGCGTTTCATATACATTGTTTGTCTTCAGGAAGGCAGTGAGTTGCTGCGCAACAGCTTTTTCTACAATTTTTGAGAGGAATGGGAGATTCGATATAGGCCGATAGTTTTTTATATTTTCTTGGTCAAGGTTTGGCTTTTTCAAGAGAGGCTTTATTACTGCCACTTTTAGTGAGTTTGGAACACATCCGATGGATAGAGAGCCGTTTATTATGTTCAACATAGGAGGGCCAAGCACAGGAAGCAGTTCTTTCAGTAGTTTAGTTGGAATAGGGTCCAGTATGCAGCTTGAAGGTTTAGAGGCCATGACTATTTCATCAATGTGTCAAGAGATACAGTGGGGCAAAAAAGTATTTAGTCAGCCACCAATTGTGCAAGTTCTCCCACTTAAAAAGATGAGAGAGGCCTGTAATTTTCATCATAGGTACACTTCAACTATGACAGATAAAATGAGAAAAAAAAATCCAGAAAATCACATTGTAGGATTTTTAATGAATTTATTTGCAAATTATGGTGGAAAATAAGTATTTGGTCAATAACAAAAGTTGATCTCAATACTTTGTTATATAGCCTTTGTTGGCAATGAAAGAGGTCAAACGTTTTCTGTAAGTCTTCACAAGGTTTTCACACACTGTTGCTGGTATTTTGGCCCATTCCTCCATGCAGATCTCCTCTAGAGCAGTGATGTTTTGGGGCTGTTGCTGGGCAACACGGACTTTCAACTCCCTCCAAAGATTTTCTATGGGGTTGAGATCTGGAGACTGGCTAGGCCACTCCAGGACCTTGAAATGCTTCTTACGAAGCCACTCCTTCGTTGCCCGGGCGGTGTGTTTGGGATCATTGTCATGCTGAAAGACCCAGCCACGTTTCATCTTCAATGCCCTTGCTGATGGAAGGAGGTTTTCACTCAAAATCTCACGATACATGGCCCCATTCATTCTTTCCTTTACACGGATCAGTCGTCCTGGTCCCTTTGCAGAAAAACAGCCTCAAATCATGATGTTTCCACCCCCATGCTTCACAGTAGGTATGGTGTTCTTTGGATGCAACTCAGCATTCTTTGTCCTCCAAACACGACGAGTTGAGTTTTTACCAAAAACTTCTATTTTGGTTTCATCTGACCATATGACATTCTCCCAATCTTCTTCTGGATCATCCAAATGCTCTCTAGCAAACTTCAGACGGGCCTGGACATGTACTGGCTTAAGCAGGGGGACACGTCTGGCACTGCAGGATTTGAGTCCCTGGCGGCGTAGTGTGTTACTGATGGTAGGCTTTGTTACTTTGGTCCCAGCTCTCTGCAGGTCTTTCACTAGGTCCCCCCGTGTGGTTCTGGGATTTTTGCTCACCGTTCTTGTGATCATTTTGACCCCATGGGGCGAGATCTTGCGTGGAGCCCCAGATCGAGGGAGATTATCAGTGGTCTTGTATGTCTTCCATTTCCTAATAATTGCTCCCACAGTTGATTTCTTCAAACCAAGCTGCTTACCTATTGCAGATTCAGTCTTCCCAGCCTGGTGCAGGTCTACAATTTTGTTTCTGGTGTCCTTTGACAGCTCTTTGGTCTTGGCCATAGTGGAGTTTGGAGTGTGACTGTTTGAGGTTTGGACAGGTGTTTTTTATACTGATAACAAGTTCAAACAGGTGCCATTAATACAGGTAACGAGTGGAGGACAGAGGAGCCTCTTAAAGAAGAAGTTACAGGTCTGTGAGAGCCAGAAATCTTGCTTGTTTGTAGGTGACCAAATACTTATTTTCCACCATAATTTGCAAATAAATTCATTAAAAATCCTACAATGTGATTTTCTGGATTTCTTTTTCTCATTTTGTCTGTCATAGTTGAAGTGTACCTATGATGAAAATTACAGGCCTCTCTCATCTTTTTAAGTGGGAGAACTTGCACAATTGGTGGCTGACTAAATACTTTTTTGCCCCACTGTATAGTGTTAAAAAACTTGAGTGTCTCCCTTGATCCTAGGTCCTGGCAGAGTTGTGCAGACTCAGGACAACTGAGCTTTGGAGGAATACGCAGATTTAAAGAGGAGTCCGCAATTTGCTTTCTAATGATCATGATCTTTTCCTCAAAGAAGTTCATGAATTTATTACTGCTGAAGTGAAAGCCATCCTCTCTTGGGGAATGCTGCTTTTTAGTTAGCTTTGCGACAGTACCACAAATAAATTTTGGATTGTTCTTATTTTCCTCAATTAAGTTGGAAAAATAGGATGATCGAGCAGCAGTGAGGGCTCTTCGATACGGCACGGTACTGTCTTTCCAAGCTAGTCGGAAGACTTCCAGTTTGGTGTAGCTCCATTTCCGTTCCAATTTTCTGGAAGCTTGCTGTATACCAGGGAGCTAGCTTCTTATGACAAATGTTTTTTGTTTTTAGGGGTGCGACTGCATCTAGGGTATTGCGCAAGGTTAAATTGAGTTCCTCAGTTAGGTGGTTAACTGATTTTTGTACTCTGACGTCCTTGGGTAGGCAGAAGGAGTCTGGAGGGGCATCTAGGAATCTTTGGGTTGTCCGAGAATTTATAGCACGGCTTTTGATGATCCTTGGTTGGGGTCTGAGCAGATAATTTGTTGCGACTGCAAACGTAATAAAATGGTGGTCCGATGCTTAATGGGGAAAACCGGTTGAAAGTTTCTGTCGGCTGAATGAGCGACACCGGTTGAGCATTCCTACAGCATTTCCTTCCAGAAGCCATGAGAAAATTGTCAGGCTGCGGGGACTGTGCGAGGGGATTTAAACTACTATCTGTACTTACTGGTGGCACAGACACTATTTCATCCTTTCCTACACTTAAATTACCCTTGCCTAACGATTGCTTCTGATGCTGGGCTTGCAGCACAGCTATCCTTGCCATAAGGCGATCGTTCTCCTGTATATTATGAGTACAGCGACTGTAATTAGAAGGCATCATGTTAATGTTACTACTTAGCTTCGGCTGGTGGCGGTCCTGGCGAACGTCCAGATAAAGCGTCTGGGGTGAAAAAGTTGAATGAAAAAAGTTGAGCGAGGGAAAAACTAAAAATATAAACGGTAATTAAAAAGAAAAAAACGTAAAGTTGGCAGGTAGCAAAGTAAGGTTAGCAACAAACCGCACAGCAGCACGTAAACAAGTCGACAAGTTGTCTTCAGACCAAGTCTGCAAAACTGCAAGCACATTATCTGGTTTTTGGAAAACACTAAACACAGTTCTCTACATTAGACACATCATTCAAAACTAACAGGTCTTGTGTTTGGTTTGGAAACACTGCCATTCAAAATGCCACACTCATTTACCGATTACCTACACCCAGTGCTCACGTGTGAAAACACTTATAGCTAATTTCTTCACTTAGAAATCAGAGCTTGAGCGCTATAAATAGGCTTCAGGATGGCTTTCTTGGTTTGGACAACAATGGAGGCCAATTTTGGAGAGAGAGTTAGAGGAAGGGGAGTGAGAGTAAGAAGGGGACGAGGACAAGGAGGAGGAGGACAAGGACAAGGAGGAGGACGAGTACGAGTACGAGGAGGGTGAAGAGGACGAGGAATGGGACAAGGAAGAGGAGGAAGGAGAACAATCACAGATGAGATCCGGGCCACTTTGGTTGACCCAAATAAGAGACAGGACGCACCCTAATCGTTTTTTCTTTATAGTAGCAAGCCTATTTGTTTATCTTCTATTGTATTTGTTTTTGTCTGTTACTGTTCATCCCGAAATCTAGGATGAAAATACAATGTTTTGAGAAAGAAATAGATTAAAAAAAATATTTTGTTTTACTGTTTATAGTCTAAATATATACTGAATACAGCTGGCTGGATATGCGCTGCACCGGCAGGATAGAACAGCGGAGTCTGGTAAGACAAGGGGCGGCGGACTATGTTTTTGTAAATAACAGCTGGTGCACGATATCTAAGGAAGTCTCGAGCTACTGCTCGCCTGAGGTAGAGTATCTCATGATAAACTGTAGACTACACTACCTAGCTAGAGAGTTTTCATCTGTATTTTTCATAGCTGTTTACATACCACCACAGTCAGAGGCTGGCACTAAGATAGCGTTGAATGAGCTGTATTCTGCCATAAGCAAAGAAAACGCTCACCCAGAGGCGGCGCTCCTAGTAGCCGGGGACTTTAATGCAGGGAAACTTAAATCCGTTTGACCAAATTTCTATCACCATGTTAAATGTGCAACCATAGGGAAAAAACTCTGGACAACCTTTACTCCAAACACAGAGACGGGATACAAAGCTTTCCCTTGCCTTCCATTTGGCAAATCTGACCATAATTCTGTCCTCCTGATTCCTGCTTACAAGCTAAAATTAAAGCAGGAAGCACCAGTGACTAGATCAATAAGAAAGTGGTCAGATGACGCAGGTGCTAAGCTACAGGACTGTTTTGCTAGCACAGACTGGAATATGTTCAGGGATTCCTCCGATGGCATTGAGGAGTACACCACATCAGCCATTAGCTTCATCAATAAGTGCATTGATGACGTCATCCCCACAGTGACCACACGTACATACCCCAACCAGAAGCCATGGATTACAGGCAACATCCCCACTGAGCTAAAGGCTAGAGCTGCCGCTTTCAAGGAGCGGGACTCTAACCCGGAAGCTTATAAGAAATCCCGCTATGCCCTCCGATGAACCATCAAACAGGCAAATCGTCAATACAGGATTAAGATGGAATCGTACTCCACTGGCTCTGCCTCTGGTCAGATGTGGCAGGGCTTGCAAACCATTACAGACTACAAAGGGACGCACAGCCGAGAGCTGCCCAGTGACATGAGCCTACCAGAATACCTAAACTACTTCTGTGCTCGCTTCGAGGCAAATAACACTGAAACATGCATGAGAGCACCATCTGTTCTGGAAGACTGTGTGATCACGCTCTCCGCAGCTGATGTGAGTAAGACCTTTAAACAGGTCAACATTCACAAGGCCGCAGGGCCAGACGGATTACCAGGACGTGTACTGTGAGCATGCGCTGGCCAACTGGCAAGTGTCTTCACTGACATTTTCAACCTCTCCCTGTTCGAGTCTGTAATACCAACATGTTTTAAGCAGACCACCATAGTGCATGTGCCCAAGAACACTAAGGTAACCTGCCTAAATGAATACCAACTCACGTCTGTAGCCATGAAGTGCTTCGAAAGGCTGGTCATGGCTCACATCAACACCATTATTCCAGAAACCTTAGACCCACTACAATTTGCATACTGCCCCAACAGATCCACAGATGATTCAACCTCTATTGCACTCCACACTGCCCTTTCCCATCTGGACAAACGGGACACCTATGAGAATGCTATTCATTGACTACAGCTCATCGTTCAACACCATAGTACCCTCAAAGCTCATCACTAAGGATCCTGGGACTAAACACCTCCCTCTGCAACTGGATCCGCCCCCAGGTGGTAAGGGTAGGTCACGCTGATCCTCAACACAGGGGCCCCTCAGGGGTGCGTGCTCAGTCCCCTCCTGTACTCCCTGTTCACTCATGACTGCACGGCCAGGCACGACTCCAAAATGCTGTCCCAGGTGCCGCTCCAGAATCTTTGCCTGACAACTTAAACTTAATTATTCCGCTGCTCTATGTTTACTACATACTTTATTACTACGTACATCATTTAAGTCATTTGTGGTTTTGTCAAAATGAGGGGTGTTGTGCAAAACAATTTCATCAGCGCTTGGATCATCTCTAACCAATCAGAGTATCAAAGAAAATGACGAATTAGGGTTAAGGAATTTTCGAAAACACCGCTTTATCCATGTGTGTTCTGGCTCCGGCCCAACCCATTGGTTTCTGGGACCAATCAGATGGTCTAGAAATGATCGGGGAGGTACTCAGATCCAGACTCATTGCGGAGAAGAAATTAACGTCCGTGGTCGTGGCGTAGCGTTTGGCCAGAACAAGGAGTTTGGGTAGCCAGGCAACCAGAATCTCCCATAAGTGTTCATTTGGGTTGAGATCTGATTACTGACAGACACACACACACACACACACACACACACACACACACACACACACACACACACACACACACACACACACACACACACACACACACACACACACACACACACACACACACACACACACACACGCACCCTTTTGAGACCCCTCAAAATAATAGTAAACTGGGCATTTTTATACATGATCTTAAGCATGATGGGATGTTAATTGCTTAAATAACTCAGGAACCTGTGCGGAAGCACCTGCTTTCAATATACGTTGTATCCCTCATTTGCTTAAGTGGTTCCTTTATTTTGGCAGGTACCTGTATATAGAGAGAGACATACAGGGATAGTTGGAGTAAGAGGGAGAGAGGAGCGAAGAGCAGTTTCTCGGCTGTTTCTCGGCAGTTCTCACTCTCTCTTTGACCAGTCTATCCACCATGGAGCTGACTGTCCATTTGTCTAGAATGACCCACGACCTCCTGCACTCCTCTGATGGGAACCACTTGTAACACCTTGTGACTGCTCCCTTTGACCTCCTATAGTGGTAACAACATAAAGATACACATAAATTAGATATGTATTAGATTTGATTGTGATAGTATCCACCTCAAAGTGAAATCCAACTTTTTGATTTATATAATATTCATAAAGTATATTAGGTATATTCATAATTACACCATCTATGTTGAAGTTAGTTTAGGTTATTGTGAGTGCATTACCACCTTGTTTTTGCAATCAAATTAGAACATGACAGGATAAACTGATACATCAAATCAAATCAAATTGTATTTGTCACATACATCTGGTGTAGACTTTACCGTGAAATGCTTGCTTACGAGCCCTTCCCAATGATGCAGATTTTGTACAGGTATCAGATATCACATGTGGCGTTCCACAAGGTTTGATTTTGGGTCAGGTATTGTTCAGTTTACATATACCCCTTGGCAGCGTTATCAGAAAGCACAACATTGATTTTCACTGCTACACAGACAATACACAACTTTACATTTCTGTGTCCTCAGAGGATTTTATCTCCACAAATTATTAAACTGTATTAGTGATTTAAATACTTGGATGGCTCACAACTTCCTCCAGCTAAATCAAGACAAGACCGAGGTACTTATTATTGGAGTCAAAGTACAGAGAGAGAATCTGGCCGCAGATTTGAATTCACGGCCAATAAAGATAAAACACCAGGTAAAAAACATAGGTGTCATTTTAGATTCAACCCAATTTCCAGTCACACATTAGGAATGTGACCAAAATAGCTTTTAACCACCTGAGGAACATTGCCAAGGTGTGTCCGTTTCTATCTCAGGCTGATACAGAGAGACTCATTCATACTTTTATTACAAGCAGGCTTGACTACTGCAACCCTCTTCTGTCTGGTTTATTAAAGAAATCCATTGGTCAACTGCAAAACATACAGAATGCTGCAACGCACATTACACAGGTTTTAAAGTCTCTGCACTGGCTGCCTGTGAGTTTACAATTCATTGTAAGATTATTCTATTGGTTTTGAAATCAATCCACAATTGTGCACCCCAGTATATATCAGACATACCTTTAAGTTATGTACCCAGTAGGTCCCCCAGGTCCTCTGGCACTGGCCTTTTAACTATCCCAAAGCCTAGGGCCAAGAGACATGGAGAGGCAGCTTTTAGATATTATGCCCCCAGCCTCTGGAATAGCCTGCCAGAGAACCTAAGGGGGGCCGGAACTGGATATATTTAAAAGGGATCTTAAAACACACCTTTTTAGCTCTGCTTTTCCTTAGCATGCTTTTCAGTCTTTCAGTTTTCAATTGTTATTCTTTTGTTTTTCCTGTCTGAAATGTGCTATATAAATAAAGCTTGATTTCATATGTATATGAAAGGGTACACGTGACTAGGCATCAGGATAGATAATAATAAGAGTAAAATAAAGAACAGAGTAGCAGCAGCAAATGATGAGTGTAAAAGTAGTGTGTGTGCGTGTAATATGTATGCATGTGTGTTTGTGTTGTGTCGGTATACATGTGTGTGTTGTGTGTGTGTGTGTGTGTGCGTATGTGGTGTATGTGAAGGTGTGTGGGTTTTGTGTGGGAGTGTCAATGTAGTGTGTGTGAGTGAGTGTGTATGTGGTGTGTATACAGTATGTAGTCTAGTGAGTGTGTATATTGTGTGTATGTAGTATATAGTATAGTGAGTGTGTATATTGTGTGTATGCAGTATATAGTCTAGTGAGTGTGTATATGGTGTGTATACAGTATTTAGTCTAGTGAGTGTGTATATGGTGTGTATACAGTATATAGTCTAGTGAGTGTGTATATGGTGTGGATACCATATGTAGTCTAGTGAGTGTGTATATGGTATGTATACAGTATATAGTCTAGTGAGTGTGTATATGGTGTGTATACAATATATAGTCTAGTGAGTGTGTATATGGTGTGTTTACAGTATATAGTCTAGTGAGTGTGTATATGGTGTGTATACAGTATTTAGTCTAGTGAGTGTGTATATGGTGTGTATACAGTATATAGTCTAGTGAGTGTGTATATGGTGTGTATGCAGTATATAGTCTAGTGAGTGTGTATATGGTGTGTATACAGTATATAGTCTAGTGAGTGTGTATATGGTGTGTATACAGTATATAGTCTAGTGAGTGTGTATATGGTGTGTTTACAGTATATAGTCTAGTGAGTGTGTATATGGTGTGTATACAGTATATAGTCTAGTGAGTGTGTATATGGTGTGTTTACAGTATATAGCCTAGTGAGTGTGTATATGGTGTGTTTACAGTATATAGTCTAGTGAGTGTGTATATGGTGTGTATACAGTATATAGTCTAGTGAGTGTGTATATGGTGTGTATACAGTATATAGTCTAGTGAGTGTGTATATGGTGTGTTTACAGTATATAGTCTAGTGAGTGTGTATATGGTGTGTATACAGTATATAGTCTAGTGAGTGTGTATATGGTGTGTTTACAGTATATAGTCTAGTGAGTGTGTATATGGTGTGTATACAGTATATAGTCTAGTGAGTGTGTATATGGTGTGTATACAGTATATAGTCTAGTGAGTGTGTATATGGTGTGTATACAGTATATAGTCTAGTGAGTGTGTATATGGTGTGTATACAGTATATAGTCTAGTGAGTGTGTATATGGTGTGTTTACAGTATATAGTCTAGTGAGTGTGTATATGGTGTGTTTACAGTATATAGCCTAGTGAGTGTGCGTAGGGTCCGTGCAAGATAGACTCAGTGCAGATAGTTTGGGTACCATTAGTGAACTATTTAGCAGTCTGGCTATTTAGCAGTCTTATGGCTTAGGGGTAGAAGCTGTTTGGCTTAGGGGTAGAGCCTGTTGGTCAGAGAGATGATGCTCCGGTACCGTTTGCCGGAAGGTAACAGAGTGAACAGTCTATGGCTTGGGTGGCTGGAGTCTTTGGAAAATGCTCAGGCCTACACCGCCTGATATAGAGGTCCTGGATGGCATATGATATATGTTTACAATAAATTTCCAGAGGCATGCATGGCCAGGGGACCCACACATACCCCGGCTTTAATTAGTACACAGACAGAGATGTACATCTTCATATTAGAGGTCAGCTTCACAGGGCTAGTAAGGAAGCTATTATATCAATTACAGGCATGCTGCTGGTGTACTGTTGGCTGAACTGAGTTTGACCTCAGTTAGAAGAAGCTAATAATACCTGATGGAACCATCTAGTAGAGAGACTGATATATTTTAAAGCGGAGATCTTGCTGTGTTCCAAATGTTCCAAGCAGAAGACAGGTCAGGGCAGGCAGAGGTCGGTAATCCAGAGGGAGGCAGAGATACAGGTCGGCGGGAAGGCTCAGGGTCGGGGGCAGGCAGTGGTCAAGACCGAGAGGAATAGCAAAAGAGAATAGAAGCAGGAGAACGGGAAAACACGCTGGTAGACTTGAAAAACATACAAGACAAACTGGCACAGAGAGACAGGAAACACAGGGATAAATACACTGGGGAAAATAAGCGACACCTGGAGGGGGTGGAGACAAGCACAAGACAGGTGAAACAGATCAGGGCGTGACAGTACAACCCCCCCCCCCCCCACCCCCAGGGACACCTGGGCGGATACCGGTGAAAGTCGGCGATGAGGGACGGGTCCAAGATGTCTTTAGCGGGAACCCAGCACCTCTCCTCCGGGCTATAACCCTCCCAGTCAACCAGGTACTGGAAACCCCTGCCCCGTGGTCGAACCCTCAGGAGGCATCTCACCATGTACGCTGGCTGGCCATCAATGACACGGGGTGGAGGGATGGGCCTAGAAACAGAAGACAAGGGGCAGTCAGACATGGTTTTGACTCTAGACACAGAAAAGGTAGGAAAAATACAAAGGGTACAGGACAACAGAGGACGAACAGCAGAGGGGCTAATGATCTTGGAGCGGGAGGGGCAGGTCTCGGCTTCCAGGGGTGTAGCCGCGGCCCTGTAGCGACATGCCAGTGCCTCAGACTTGACCTTCTTTGATGCCGGTTGGTGCTGCAGAAGCGAAGTGGCCCGGGCCTTACTGAACCACTCCCGGAGGTCCTGGTACTCTGCATAGTTGGCAGAAAGGTCCGGGGCAATTTCCAAGCCCCCAGGAAGACGTCCCAGGGAAGGCAGAGCTGACTTCAGGCAATGAGTGTGGTAGGACAGGCTCCCAGTCAATGGAGGGATTGTGTAGCTGGAGCCAAGATAATCCCAATGCCATGTGAACCTGCGGAGACTTAACCAGCAGGAATTGGATCGTCTCGCTGTGGTTCCCCAACACTCTTAGGTTGACGTGGGTGGTCTGGTGGGTGACCCGGCCTATAGAGCGCCCGTCCAGCCCTCTAACACCTATGGGAATGGAGAGGGGTTGAGTGGGGATGCCAGGGTAATGTCCATGAGACTCACATCGGCCCCCGAGTCGGTGAGTACCTGGAGAGAGTTGGACTGGTCGCCCCACAGCAGGGTGGCATGGAGAGGGGGGCGAGAAAGGAGAGAAGAACAATTATCTTTAAGACCCACCAGAGTACTCACTCCAACGAATGAGCTGGGTCTCTTGAAGGGACAGCTAGACACATAATGACTGACAGTACCGCAATACAGACAACTCTGGGTGTTAAGTCTGCGTGCGCGTTCGGCTGAAGGCAGCCTAGCCCTGCCGAGCTGCATCGGCTCGGGAAGAGGTGAATCGGCAGTCTCCGTAACCTCGGATCCTCTCTGGGGCGTAGACGTCGGGGACTTCCGGAGTTTATCAGTTGCAAGGTGGGATCCCTGAGTGAGCGATTTGGACCGCAATCGGACCTCTTCTCCTTCCTACGTTCCCGTAGCCGACCATCGATCCGGATGGTTAAAGAGATGAGTGAGTGGAGATCCGTCGGTAGTTCTCGGGCTGCCAGCTCATCCTTTACCTCCTCCGATAATCCATGCAGGAACGTGTCGAACAGCGCTTCTGGGTTCCAGTTACCTTCCGCTGCTAGCGTGCGGAACTCCACCGCATAGTCTGCTACACTGAGGATGACCTGCCGAAGCTGGAGTATCATCCGGATAGCCTCTCTCCCGGACACCGGAGCCTCAAACACCTTTCTCACCTCTGCCACGAATATCTCCAGACTGAGGCAGACAGCGGATTGTTGCTCCAACACCACCGTAGCTCAGGCGAGTGTCCTCCCGGACATCAGCGTAATAATGTACTCTCTCTTCGAGTGGTCTGAGAGGAAAGAAGAAGGCTGCAGCTCGAAAACGAGGGAGCACTGGGAGAGAAAGGCCTGGCAGGTTCTGGAATCTCCATCATAGCACTCCAGGGGAGGTAAGCGGGTTCTTGGGGAGCCGGGGTAGGCTGCACAAACTCACCACTAATAGGGAAAAAGTTACTGGGTGGTTGGGGGTACTGGGTGCTGTATCTCCCTCATTTTTCAGAGTAAAAGCCTGAAACAATGCCTAAAGACTGGCCACATGGAGAAGAAGCCATAGAGATCGTGAACTGAGTCCTAAGTCTTTTTATGGTGGATAGGCTTTCAATGGAAAAACAGCCTTTCAAAATAATAGTACTTCCTGGATGGATTTTCCTGAGGTTTTCGCCTGCCATATCAGTTCTGTTATACTCACAGACATTATTTTAACAGTTTTGGAAACTTCAGAGTGTTTTCTATTATATGCATATCATAGCTTCTGGGCCTGAGTAGCAGGCAGTTTAATTTGGGCACGCTTTTCATCCAACATTCCGAATGCTGCCCCCTACCCTAGTGAAGTTAAACCCCTGGTCGTGGTGTTCCATCAGGGAACGAAGCCCTTCCAAAAGGCCCTGTAGTAGCTCCTCATGCCTCTCAATGGTAGCTCCCTGCAGGGAGACACCGTGGCGGAGCTGGTCCAAGTCTGCTGGGTCTGTCATGGCCAGTTCATACTATCAAGAATCAAAGTAAGACCCAGATGCAGACTGTCAAAGTAACAATGTTTAATGTTCCAACAGGGGCAAGCAGAAGACAGGTCAGGTCAGGGCAGGCAGAGGTCGGTAATCCAGAGGAAGGCAGAGGTACAGGTCGGCGGGAAGGCTCAGGGTCGGGCAGTGGTCAAGAGTTTATATTTTGTGCCATCAGAACTTCTCGCACCAATAACTGCTTGGGAAGATGGGTAAAAAATGGTGTATAAAAATCTATTTTAAATCAATTGAATGTCTTAATGGTGTGATAACTTAACTGTAGCTCACACCATCTGTGGCAAGTATAATGCATCCTATGCTAGTCAAAGGAGAGGAGTGTTTTATGACATTGAGATGTGGGCATCAGTAAAACATTTATCTGTTGCCAAAGGAGCAACATTTAACCAACGTTGTCGCCGTTAAATCACAGACTACAGCCACGGTTGGTGATAAACCTGAGGGGCAGAGGAGAGCTATAAGGAACGATATCACACAGACACGCACACACGCACGCACCCCCCCCCCCCCCCCCACACACACACACACACATAGGTGACACAGTGGTCTAAGAGGCATCACTGCAGTACCTGATTCGAATCCAAGCTGCATCACATCCGGCTGTGATTGGGAGTCCCATAGGGCTGCCATAATTGGCCCTGCATCGTAGGCCATCATTGTAAATAAGAATTTGTTCTTCACTTATTTGCCTAGTTAAATAAAGGTTACATTTAAAAAAATACTCAAAGAGCTCTCTTCCCATCAGAAAGTCTAGGTGATGAGAGGCTTACACAGCGTCGGGAGGACCTTGGCATGACCTGAGGGAACTAGAGATCTGCGCCTGAAAGCATGTTGCCTAACACCGTACCCAAACCGTCTATGTGCAAATTGATTTTGTCCCACCACACCAAACGCAATCACGACACGCAGGTTGAAATATCAAAACAAACTGAACCAATTATATTAATTTGGGGACATCTCAAAAAGCATTAAACATTTATGGCAATTTAGCTAGCTAGCTTGCAGTTGCTAGCTAATTTGTCCTATTTAGCTAGCTTGTTGTTTCTAGCTAGTTTGTCCTGGGATATAATCGTTGAGTTGTTATTTTACCTGAAATGCACAAGGTCCGCTACTCTGACAATTAATCCACACATAAAACTGTCAACCCTAATCGTTTCGAGTCATCTCTCCTCCTTCCAGGCCTTTTCTTCTTTGGACTTTATATGGCGATTGGCATCTGACTTTCATAGTTACAACGACGACCGACCGAACTCAGTTCATCTTTCAATCACCCGTGTGGGTATAACCAATGAGGAAATGGCACGTGGGTATTTGCTTCTATAAACCAATGAGGAGATGGGTGAGGCAGGATCTGCATCGCGTTCAGCGTCACAAATAGAACTGACTCCTATTTTAGCGCTTGGCAACGCAGACGTTCATTGGCGCGCGCGAGCAGTGTGGGTGCAATAATTGAATAACGTATGTTTAAATTTATTTTGCAACGCTCGCGCACGTGACGCAAGCGGTGTGGTCAGCATGTAAGTGTTTTAAACGCTACACCATAATTTAATATGGGAGCCAGTGGGACAGGGGTCAAGGTCAAATAATGCAAGGAAGTGTTTTTAATGAGAAAGTGAGTTGCCACAGGGGGTGCCAATGGGTGGAAGCTTGACATTTTGACAGGCATCAATGTTGAACATTATTGAATTCATTTCCTCGTAGGCCTATCATATTTTATACTAATTGAATCTGTGTGGCTTGTAGGACTGGGAAGTGGGGTAGGATGGACGTTTTTATGATTATATGATTGAAGAAAGACATTACAGATTTGTGTGTTTCCTGTCTGATAGGTATTTTTGTGGAGGACGACATAGTATACTGTAATGTTGCATGGTTGTCACAGAATGGATGTAGGCTAAATCTCATTATTTCGTCCTTTACTGAGGAGAATTCAACCAGATGATATAAAATTGACACCATAGCTGTGTCTGAAAATGTAACCCTCCAATGGCTGCATTTCCTGTTCATGTCCTGGTTTAAAGACCACTTCCTGCTCAGGTGTTCTTCTTCTCTCCCTACCTAGTCGTTATCGCAACAGGCTGACAGTATTACAATCACTACAACTTCCCCATGTTGTAGTCCTATCCTGCTTGTTTTTTTTTTATGTATGAACTGACATCGGCTGGATTAAGTGACATTGTAGCTGGTAGCTATCATTTTTCTCTCTGAGCATTCATGCCACAAGGGATTTCCAGAGGTGTGGTGTGTTTTGACTGAGGAGGAAGGCTAATTAATAATCACTTTCTCTGCACTTTCTTTGCACCTGCAGCCTTCCATGCAGCCTCCTCCCCTCTTCTCCTCTCTCCCGGAAGAGGTGACAGGGTTTTTCCACTTCCATGCAGCCTCCTCCCCTCTTCTCCTCTCTCCCAGAAGAGGTGACAGGGTTTTTCCACTTCCATGCAGCCTCCTCCCCTCTTCTCCTCTCTCCCGGAAGAGGTGACAGGGTTTTTCCACTTCCATGCTTTTACATTAGAAGACATGTGGATAAGCAAATATTAAGGCACAAACACCTACCTGCCTAATTTCTTCCGTCACAGTGTGTCTTTGATTAAATAAATGCCCTATATCTTATTTACAAAAAATGCATGGCATCCCCGGTTATCTCCTGCACATTATAACCAGAGGCTGATTCTTCTTCTCCTCTTTACTTCAACATTCTCAAAATGGCCCCTGTGTTTACCCTTCATTGCTAGATATTTTCTGCCTCTTGGATTCTCTCTCTGCTGTGTGTATATATAATCACCCTCCTCTCAACGCTAGGCTAGCTATCTTAAAATCACCCTGCATTTTTTTCAAATGGTTGTAAAATTAATTTTAAAAATATTTCTGTGAGTTAATTGACTTTATTGGCCTTAGTTCTGCCAGTCCGAATGATCAGCTCCCTCAAATAGAGTTTAGCAGTGGCAGCTTTGTGGGTATTACACTGTGTCCTGGCCCACATCCAACAGACTCCCAGTAGCAGTGATGCATTAAACCCATGTGTGTATGCGTGTGTGTGTGTGTCCACAGGGTTACACACAGAAACGGGGGGAGGAGAGTGGGATGGCACGTTCCTCTCAGGCCTGTGACGCTGCGATGCGTGAACCAATTTAATATGCCTCATGAAGTGATTATTCTAAAAGCGCCTCTCTTCCTTTCCGCACCCCTCTATGGCTCCATCCCTCCTTGGGGTTGAAAAGTAAGATATCTGGTGTTAGTTTTGTCAAATAGCAAATAAGGAATATACATCTCACTGTTATTAGCAGTGCCCACTGCTTCAGAGACAGGCCCTACAGTACTTTACTGTACAGAGCATAGCTTGTGTTCAGTAGAGCTGAGCACTTAGCCTGGTCTCATAGAGTAGATGTAACATAGTAAACATGAATCCAAGACACTCATATTAGTATGATATGGTACGTTTGGTGTGGTTACATAAGACAAATGGTTACTTAAGGCAAAATGAAAGTAGGGTGGGTGGGTGGTTGTTTGGTTGGTTGGTGTGGATAGGTGGGTGTATAATGTGAATTCCTAGCAACCCAAAGGTTGCAAGTTCAAATCTCAAATCTCAGACAACATTAGCATTTTAGATATTTAGCAACTTTTCAACTATATACTTACTACTGTTTAGCTACTTTGCAACTACTTAGCATGTTAGCTAACCCTTCCCCTAACCCTAACCTTAACCCTTTAACCTAACTCCTAAACTTAACCCTAACCTTAACCCAGCTAGCTAACTTTAGCCACCAAGCTAGAATTCATAACATATCCTACATTTAGTTAATTTGTAATATTTAGTACATTTTGCAAATTCATAACATATTGTACGTTTTGCAAATTCGTAACATACATATCATACGAAATGGTTGATGGACATCCAAAAATGAATACATACCATACGAAACGTAACGTATCATACTAAATGGAGTGTATTGGATTGACTTACAGAATATTATGAAATGCTCGGCGACCAGCACTCCATAGCAAAACACTTGTCCTTTTCTTTTGGGGAAATTAAAATCTGTGTTCTAATTGTTCAATTTCACTCCATTTCAGAACATTATTGCTAGTGAACATGACCAGGGTTTAGTTTAACTGCAGATGGGTCTGGAGCGTGAGAGCCCTACAGTACTGTGCAGCTTCACATGGTTGACTTTCGCTGAGTGGATGAGGATGGGGGTAGGAAGCTCCAGACAGAAGTGCTGACTGACGGTAGTAGGGGTTTGGAGGTGACTGGTGGGACAGTGGTGACGATGCGGTTATGGTGGAGGGGACACAGAGGTGACACTGAGGTAGACAACAGGACTGTGTGAAGTAGAGGTGTTGCCTTTCTCAGATGATTCCATAGTCCGATATTTGAGTCGGACACTGATTCTCTGTCCTTGTCCTTGACTGTCTGTATTGCATGTTTGTTGTGTCCCAGGTCCTATCATTGTATTCCATGTCTCATCATAGCATCCTGAGTGTCTTCCTAGATTTTGTTCAGTAGGCACGAAAGATAAAACACTCCAAAATGGAGTGAAAATAGGGTGGTACAGTTGATGTCAGAAGTTTACATACACTTATGTTGGAGTCATTAAAACTCATTTTTCAACCACTCCACAAATTTCTTGTTAACAAACTATAGTTTTGGTAAGTCGGTCAGGACATCTACTTTGTGCATGACACAAGTAATTTTTCCAACAATTATTTACAGCCAGATAATTTCCCTTATAATTCACTGTATCACAATTCCAGTGGGTCAGAAGTTGACTGTGCCTTTAAACAGCTTGGAAAATTCCAGAAAATTATGTCATGGCTTTAGAAGCTTCTGATAGGCTAATTGACATCATTTGAGTCAATTGGAGGTGTACCTGTGGATGCATTTCAAGGCCTACCTCCAAACTCAGTGCCTCTTCGCTTGACATCATGGGAAAATCAAAATAAAATCAGCCAAGACCTCAGAAAAAGAATATTAGACCTCCACAAATCTGGTTCATCCTTGGGAGCAATTTCCAAACGCCTGAAGGTACCACGTTCATCTGTACAAACAATAGTACGCAACTATAAACACCATAGGACCACGCAGCCGTCATACCGCTCAGGAAGGAGACGCCTTCTATCTCCTACAGATGAACGTACTTTGGAGCAAAAAGTACAAATCAATCCCAGAACAACAGCAGAGGACCTTGTGAAGATGCTGGAGGAAGCAGGTACAAAAGTATCTATATCCACAGTAAAACGAGTCCTATATCGACATAACCTGAAAGGCCGCTCAGCAAGGAAGAAGCCACTGCTCCAAAACCGCCATTAAAAAGCCAGACTATGGTTTGCAACTGGACATGAGGACAAAGATCGTAATTTTTGGAAAAATGTCCGGTGGTCTGATGAAACAAAAATATAACTGTTTGGCCATAATGACCATTGTTATGTTTATAGGAAAAAGGCGGAGGCTTGCAAGCCGAAGAACACCATCCCAACCGTGAAGCATGGGGATGGCAGCATCATGTGGGGGTGCTTTGCTGCAGGAGGGACTGGTGCACTTCACAAAATAGATGGCATCATGAGGCAGAGAATTATGTGGATATATTGAAGCAACATCTCAAGAAATCAGTCATGAAGTTAAAGCTTGGTCGCAAATGGATCTCCCAAATGGACAATGACCCAAAGCATTCTTCCAAAGTTGTGGCAAAATGGCTTAAGGACAACAAAGTCAAGGTATTGGAGTGGCCATCACAAAGCCCTGACTTTAATCCTATAGAAAATTTGTGGGCAGAACTGAAAAAGCGTGTGCGAGCAACAATCCTACAAACCTGACTCAGTTACACCAGCTCTGTCAGGTGGAATGGGCCAAAATTCACCCAACTTATTGTGGAAAGCTTGTGGAAGGCTACCAGAAACTTTTGACCCAAGTTAAACAATTTAAAAGCTACCAAATACTAATTGAGTGTATGTAAACTTCTGACCCACTGGGAATGTGATGAAAGAAATAAAAGCTGAAATAAATAATTCTCTCTACTATTATTCTGACATTTCACATTCTTAAAATAAAGTGGTGATCCTAACTGACCTAAAATAGAGAATTTTTACAAGGATTAAATGTCAGGCATTTTGAAAATCTGAGTTTAAATGAATTTGGCTCAGGTGTATGTAAACTTCCGACTTCAACTGTACTAGCTGAACTTGTCCAATAAGAAGTCTAATTTTCCGTTGCAAAACATTTTGTCCTGTGTGTTTCTGTGTTTCAGGCATTTTGCTGGCTGATGATAATTAGGCTGTCATATAGCTTCTTGCTAGCCTGGTCCCAGATCTGTTTGTGCTGTCTAACCAACTCATCGTCATTGTCTGTTCTGATCTGGAATCAGGCTAGCTTCTGGTAGGATCTCAGCCAGATGTCTCGATTCTCTGTCTCAGGCTGTGGGACATATGATGCCGGAAGGAGACAGACAGCATGCTTCTTGGGATGCAGAGCCCCACTCATTGAAAATGGTAGAGACGTTATTCTGAGTCAATAACTCATTTGGGGGGTTATGAATTAGAATGATCTTGCTGAGGGGAAGGTAGACTCCAGCCTGTATCCCGATTCCAGCCGCTGGTCTTAAAAAAAAAAATGGAATAATAATCTGCTTGGAGAATCGATGCTCGGAATGCAGGGCCCACAGGGACAAATACCAGGATCCTATTTTGATCACAGAAAAATATGCACAAACACATGCGCGCACACATACACGTATTCGTGTGAATTTCTGCTGATGCGCAGCAAATCCAATTCTGAAATGTCATTTTAAAATTTCAGGGCCATTTAGATTGGGTTGTGTGTTGAACCTGATGGCTGACTCCATCCACTCTCCGGGGGAAACGGATTATATGTCAATATGTCCTCAGTGACTGGGACTTTCTTTTATTAGCAAGTAGTTCTATTGAAGTGTCATCCACATTATGGAGTGGCTTTAGTGACAGTGTGTGTATCTTTGTGTGTGTGTGTGTGTGTGTGTGGTGCGTGCGTGCGTGCGTGCGTGCGTGCGTGCATCTCTTGCCCTCCTCTATAAGAGTGTTCTCTGGGATAATTCAGTAGCATGGTGGAAGTAAACCTGTCTTTATCACTGCTGACACAACAAGAGAGAGGGACTGAGTGAGTGGAGGAAGAGGAGAGCGGGTATAGGAGAGAGATAGATAGATGAGGAGCGTGTATATACAACTCTCCCTAAGTCCCCGCTACAGTCCCCGGTTCAGCTCCATGCTCTCAGTGATAAGCTGTACAGTGCCTTCGGAAAGTATTCAGACCCCTTGACTTTTTCCAAATTTTGTTGTGTTACAACCTGAATTAAAAATGTATTATATTGAGATGTTGTGTCACTGGCCTACACACAATACCCCATAATGTCAAAGTGGAATTATGTTCTTAGAAAGGTTTACAAAATAATTAAAAATGAAAAGCTGAGTTGTCTTGAGTCAATAAGTATTCAATCCCTTTGTTATGGCAAGCCTAAATAATTTCAGGATGAATAATTTGCTTAAGTCAGTAATAAGTTGCATGGACGCACTCTGTGTGCAATAATAATGTTTAACATGATTTTTGAATGACTACCTCATCTCTGTACCCACATATACAATTATCTGTAAGGTCCATCAGTCAGGCAGTAAATTTCATACACAGATACAACCACAAAGACCAGGGAGCTTTTCAAATGCCTCACAAAGAAGGGCACCTATTGGTAGATGGGTAAAAATACAAAAAGCAGACATTGAATATCCCTTTGAACATGTTGACATTATTATTCAACACTTTAGATGTTGAAGTCACTACAAATATACAGGCATCCTTTATAAGTCAGTTGCCAGAGAGGAAGGAAACCGCTCAGGGATTTCACTATGAGGCCAATGGTGACTTTAAAACAGTTACAGAGTTTAATGGCTGTGATAGGAGAAAACTGAGGATGGATCAACAGCACTGAATTTACTCCACAATAATAACCTAAATAACAGAGTGAAAAGAAGGAAGCCTTTACAGAATAAAAAATATTCCAAAACATGCATCCTGTTTGCAATAAGGCACTGAAGTAAAACTGAAAAAAATGTGGCAAAGAAATTAACTTTATGTCCTGAATACAACACAACACATCACTGAGTACAACTCTTCATATTTTCAAGCATGGTGGTGGCTGCATCGTGTTATGGGTATGCTTTTCATCGGCAAGTACTAGGGATTTTTGTTTTTGTTTTTTGGGGGGATAAAAATAAATCAGAATAGAGCTAAGCACAGGCAAAATCCTAGAGGAAAACCTTGTTCAGTCTGCTTTCCAACAGACACTTGGAGATAAAGTCACATTTCAGCAGGACAATAACCTAAAAGACAAGGCTAAATATACACTGGAGTTTCTTACCAAGACGACATTGAATGTTCCTGAGCGGCCTAGTTACAGTTTTGACTGAACATCTATGGCAAGACTTGAAAATGTCTGTCTAGCAATGATCAACAACCAACTTGACAGAGCTTGAAGAATTTTTTAAAGAATAATGTACAAATATTGTATAATCCAGATGTGCAAAGATCTCACAGCTGTAATCCCTGCCAAATGAGATTCTATCATGTATTTACTCTTAGGTGTGAATACTTACTGTATGTAAATTAGATATTTCTGTATTTAATTTTCAATAAATTTGCAAACATTTCTAAAAACATGTTTTCACTATCATTATGGGATATTGTGTGTAGATGGATGAGAAAAAAAACAATTGAATCCATTTTGAATTCAGCAAAATGTGAAATAAGTCAAGGCACATCTTTTCCTGCTGAACTAAGCCTTTCCCTATTTGCTAGGTCCATCCAGGATTGTGTTCAGTTGGTGGAAAACATTTTGAACCAACATTGTGAAACACAAGACACAGTACTACTCGAACTTGTCCAGTAACACCATAGATGTTATGTTTCCATTTCAAAGCGTTTTACTACTGAACACATCCCAGGATCCCAGTGTGACGAGGTCAGTCAGAGTGCGTGACAGAGGTTTGCAGGGCCAGCTGAGCGTTCTGTAAACCAGTCCCTCTGGGGTGTGGTGCTGTACCTGCAGGTCAGAGAGAGGAGGGGCTGGTGGGTAGAGTCTGGTTGTGTCTGGGTGTGTATCTCCATAGAGAGTTAGTAGTGTTGAGTCAACAGGAGTTAAAGAGGTTCTGCTCTTCTCACTGCATCATGACTTGACTTTCTTGACTTATTCTGTTTAGCTTCTAGTGGCGCAAAGAGCCTCATTGCACTCTGAAGGTCACCAATGATCTCCTGTTATATAAAACAACTTCAATCCCCTGCACTTAGGGAATACGGCCTGTATGCCCCACATGCATATCCTTACTGCTAACTTATACACTATTCATCATCTGCCTCAGTGGTTGCATCCTAAAGAATCCTAAGGAGAGAAGATGTAGTGTGTCTTTGAGGAGAAGTTCTCTGTTCTGTGAAGCTATCAGAGGAAGTGAGTTGCACCCGGCTGGCTGCTGACTGGAGAAGAAAGAAATAAAGACAGACTTCAGGCGTTTCCTGGAAGTGCTGTGCCATCACAAAGAACAGGATCACTGAATTCAACGTGTGTGTGTGTGTGCTCAGATGTTTTATCTGCACTTTGTGAGACTGTGTGTGTTTAGTGTGTGTGTGTGTGTGTGTGAGCGTAGATGTTTTATCTACACCGTGAGTCTGTGTGTTTAGTGTGTGAGTTTGTTTTTCTCTGCACCAGACTTGTTGGGTCCTCCTTAGCTCAGAACCTCTATCTGCTCTCACTATAACCCCTTGGAGAATTCTACCAGACATAAATATTC